>NW_012114710.1:3885356-3899985 GCF_000951035.1 Colobus angolensis palliatus
GGTCTCCTGACCTCGTGATCCGCCCGTCTCGGCCTCCCAAAGTGCTGGGATTACAGGCTTGAGCCACCGCGCCCGGCCCCAAGCTACTTTTAACAGGAAAAAAGGCAGAGGAGAAAGTAGAGCCACACTGGACAGCCCAGGTAGAGGAAGGACAGGGCAGAGAGGGAAGAGGGAAGCTGAAGAGAGACTCCACCCCTCATCTCAGCCCACTGTAGAAGATTTCCCATGTGATTTAGGCACTGACTTTCAGCAGCCTTAATTTTTTTTAAGTCTCTGGTCCTGTGATCAATACTATAATAATATTTCATAAAATCATAAGATCTGAATATAGAAGGGACTTTTGAGATCAGTTAGTGTACTTGGTCAGTTTAAGCAGTTTTTCCAACATCATTTCTGGAAAATGGCTATGTAGCTTATCTTATATGCTTCCATAATTATATATTGTGCTATAATCTGCATCTAATTCAAGAATGCATCCAACTACATGGACTTTAGAAGAGAAAAAAACCTTAGAGATGATGCGCATCTATTCATTTCAATCTTTTTGCTACCAGAAACATTGTCCTCTCTGCACTCAGCCTATTCCCCCTCCCAAACATGTTTTCTTTGGCCATATTCTCTGATTCAGTTGCTGGCTTCAGCCTTTAATAAAACAAGGAATCTGATGGGTTTCTTTAAGTCCTTTTATTGATTTTCACATCCAACCAGTTTGTGGACAGAACTCTGGAAAATGTGAACACAAATCTGGAAAGTAATATTTTGGGAGTTTGAGTATTAAGAGGCATCTTCTATAAAGGAACCAGAGAAAGAATGGTCAGAGAGGAAATAATGTCAGAAGAACAGCGCATAGAAGTCAGAGACAGCAGTGTGCAATGTGCAGTGCAGCAGAGAATTCTTTTCGCTGAGGGCTACATGACGTTCCTTGGATTTTGCATTTTGGAAGACCATCCCTGAAATATTTGCTGTGGAGGAATTCAGTCAGAAGTTAGTTCCAAGGAACTGAAGAGTGAGTGTAGTGTGAGGAAGTTGAGACAGAAAAAGTATTAACTCTTCTCACCAAAGCTTGGCTGAAAACAGAAGTTGAAAAATAGTGTAGAACTATCAAGGGAATGAAGCAACACACACATACACACACATACCCATATACATATGCTCTATATGTAATAAAATTACATATATATTAATATAAATTACATCTCTATATATTTTAATTGGAGCAAGCCAAGCCCATTTACAGGCTGAAGGGAATAAGCAATACATAAGAAACTGTTTAAGAAATGGAAAAGAGGCCAGGCACAGTGGTTCACTCTTGTAATCCCAGCACTTTGGGAGGCCGAGGCAGGAAGATTGTGTGAGTCCAGGAGTTCAAGACCAGCCTGGGCAACATAATGAGATTCTGTCTCTACAAAAAGTAAAAAAAAAAAAGTTAAAAAAATTAGCCAGGCATGATGGTCTGTACCTGTATTCCCAGCTATAGTCCCAACTTCTCTGGAGGCTGAGGCAGGAAGATTGTGTGAGTCCAGGAGTTCAAGACCAGCCTGGGCAACATAATGAGATTCTGTCTCTACAAAAAGTAAAAAAAAAAAAGTTAAAAAAATTAGCCAGGCATGATGGTCTGTACCTGTATTCCCAGCTATAGTCCCAACTTCTCTGGAGGCTGAGGCAGGAAGATCACTTGAGCCTAGGAGTTCGAGGCTGCAGTGAGCTATGGTAGCACCACTGTACTCCAGCCTGGGTGACAGAGGGAGACCCTGTCAAAATAACAAAACAAAACAAAGCAAAAAATGAAGGAAACAGAAAAAAGAGAAAGCATTTGAAGAGGATCCTTAAAGTGAATGGGATGAGATGAGACTGAGAACATAAGTACAAAGGCGGATAGGAGTGAGGGTCCCAGTGGTATGAGTCTGGAGGGAAGAAAGGATGAATATGTAGAAATATGATTGACTTTTAGCAGAAAGAAAAATAACATTTATGGAAATTGCCTTAAATGCTTATTAATTCTGGAGAACTTTCATAATTCATATCAGAAGAATTGAATCTTCAGAAGAAAAGTCCTTAATGGCCTCTTGGAGTGTGAAAGATGGAGGCCTAGTGCAGCATGGTCCGGAGGGTCCTGAAGTTTTGTAGCCCCAGGAACCTCTTTACACTCTTAAAAAATGTTGAGGACCCTGAAGAGTTTTTTTATGTAGGTTGTAAGTGTTTCCCATATTAGAAATTAAAACAAGGCCGGGCGCGGTGGCTCAAGCCTGTAATCCCAGCACTTTGAGAGGCCAAGACGGGCAGATCACGAGGTCAGGAGATCGAGACCATCCTGGCTAACACGGTGAAACCCCGTCTCTACTAAAAAATACAAAAGTCTAGCCGGGTGAGGTGGCAGGTGCCTGTAGTCCCAGCTATTCCGGAGGCTGAGGCAGAAGAATGGCGTGAACCCGGGAGGCGGAGCTTGCAGTGAGCTGAGATCCGGCCACTGCACTCCAGTCTGAGTGACAGACCGAGACTCCGCCTCAAAAAAAAAGAAAGAAATTAAAACAGAAATTGCTTTAAATATATTTTTAATTTATTTAAAACTAAAAATCAATCAAATGCTAACAAAATGAGATATTTTATGAAAAATAACTATTTTTTTCTTTTTTCTTTCTTTCTTTTTTTTTTTTTCAGGTAGAGTTTCACTCTTGTTGCCCAGGCTGGAGTATAATGGCACAATCTTGGCTCACCGCAACGTCCACCTCTCAGGTTCAAGCAATTCTCCTGCCTCAGCCTCCCAAGTAGCTGGAATTACAAGCATGTGCCACTATGCCCGGCTAATTTTGTATATTTTTTTCAGTAGAGATGGGATTTCTCCATGTTGATCAGGTTGGTCTCGAACTCCCGACCTCAGGTAATTTGCCCACTTTGGCCTCCCAAAGTGCTAGGATTACAGGTGTGAGCCACTGTGCCTGGCCAATAACTATTTTCAAAACTAAAAAATTAGCCAGAAGAGAGCTAGTGTTTTACATTTTTGAAAATCTCTTTAAAATCTTTATTTGCTTTTTGAGACAGAGTCTGTCTCTGTCACCCAGGCTGGTCTTCTGCCTTGTGGGCTCAAGCACTCCACTTACCCCAGTCACCCAAGTAGCTGAGACTATGGGAGTACACCACCGTGCCCAGCCATGTTTTGTATTTTGTGGCAGCAGAGACAGGGTTTTCCTATGTTTCCCAGGCTGGTCTTGAACTCATGGGCTCAAGAAATCCTCCCTCCTTGGCCTCCCAAAGTGCTGGGATTACAGGTGTGAGCTGCCGCACCCGGCCTTTTCGATCGTTTGTTTTTGAAGTCTTTCTTGATAGGAGACAGCTGGAGTCCCATGTCTACTTCTGCATCAAGTCTGTAGCCACATCCCACATCATGCAGGCTCCAGAATCTTCACTATACACGAATGAGAAATGACAGTGAAAAAGACAAATAATTTCTTAATTACAGTGTACAAATAGTTTTTAGAAACCTTAGAAACCACTTAAAAAGTTGACTCCACAGATGAAGAATCAAAATCACACTCTGAGAACTGCTGTTCTACGGTTAGGTCAAGATAGAGTAGAACGCGCTGTGTGACAAAGAAGGATGAGGCTAGGCGTGGTGGCTCAGGCCTGTAATCCCAGCATTGTGGGTGGCTCAGGCGGGAGGATTGCTTGAGCCCAGGAGTTTGAGACCGACCTGGACAACATAGTGAGACCCTGCCTCTACAAAATTTTTAAAAAAATAAGCCACATATGGTGGCATATGCCTGTAATCCCAGCTATTTGGGAGGCTGAGGTGCGACGATCACTTGGGCCTAGGAGGTGGAGGCAGCAGTGAGCCAAGATCCTGCCATTGCACAATGGCCTGGGTGACAGAATGAGATCCTGTCTCAAAACAAACAAAAAATAAAACAAAATTAAAAAATAAAGTAGGAGGAATGTGTAGTTTTTGGGAAGGTCATTCCTGGAGAGAAGTGAGGAAAATCTACCAAAGAGCAGTAGAGCTGGGTTGGAGAGTGGGTTATTGTTAAGGAGAAAGGCTTGAGAAAACGACAGCAAGCTTGCTCTTTTGGGGGCTCACAGCCAGTATGAAACTCCAGACCGTAGGGAATGGCCAATGGGTTTGAGGACAGTTGATGTTTAATATGCAATGTTAAGAATGGCTTTTATTGGCCAGGTGCAGTGGCTCATGCCTGTAATCCCAGCAGTTTGGGAAGCCGAGGCAGGTGGATCATTTGAGGTCAGGAGTTCGAGACCAGCCTGACCAACATGGCGAAACCCCATCTCTACTAAAAATACAAAACATATATATATATATATATTAGCTGGGTGTGGTGGTGGGTGCCTATAATCCCAGCTACTCGGAGGCTGAGGCAGGAGAATCGCTTGAACCTGGGAGGCAGAGGTTGCAGTGAGCTGAGATTGCACCATTGCACTCCAGCCTAGGCGACAAAAGCGAGACTCCTCCTCAAAAGTAAATAAATAAATAAATAAAAAGAATGGCCTTTATTTTTCTGTTCTAAATCCACTTAGTGACCCACACCATGAGTACATATTTGTCATACAGCAAAAAGAATGGTAGCCTCTAGTAAGAAAAATGGTTTTCTGCCATAGAAAGAAAGTTTTTAAGTGTGGACAGATTTAAGGAACACATAAACCATTCCTACCTTGGTAAAACGTTTTGGTAGTCACCACAAAGTATCTAACGAGGGTTCAAATATTTTTCTTTAAGTGTTAAATAAAAGGGTTCCCTAGGCAGTGCGACCTGGATGTGAGATCTTCAGAAGTAGGATGTTGGGTAATTGAGTCAGGTCAGACTGGATTGCCTAAGTCTTTTTCTTTTTTTGAGAAGGAATCTTGCTCTGTCACCCAGGCTGGAGTACAGTGGTGCGATCTTGACTCACTGCAACCTCTGCCTCCTGGGTTCAAGCAATTCTCCTGCCTCAGCCTCCTGAGTAGCTGGGACTACAGGTGCATACCACCACACCTGGTTAATTTTTTTTTGTAGTTTAGTAAAGATGGGGCTTCACTGTGTTGCCCAGGCTGGTCTCCAACTCCTGAGCTCAGGCAATCCGCCCGCCTCAGCTTCCCCAAGTGCTAGGATTACAGGCGTGAGCCATGCACCCAGCTGCAGGCATTTTTAATAGTTGCTGAAGGGTGTGCTAGTGTTAGTCAATGTTCTCCAGAGAAACAGAACCAACAGAGACAGACAGTGAGAGTGAGAGTGAGAGAGAGAGAGAGAGAGAGAGAGTGGGAGAGAAAAAGAGAGAGGTTTATTTTAAGGAATTGGCTCACAGGATTATGGGAGCTGGCAAGCCAGGAATCTGTAGGGTGGGCCAGCAGCCTGC
The DNA here is from genome assembly GCF_000951035.1 of Colobus angolensis palliatus. Classification (NCBI taxonomy): domain Eukaryota; kingdom Metazoa; phylum Chordata; class Mammalia; order Primates; family Cercopithecidae; genus Colobus; species Colobus angolensis. The sequence continues at coordinate 3,890,696 of NW_012114710.1, forward strand.
AGACCCAGGAAGAGTCAACATTGCAGACTTAAGTCTGAAGGCCATCTCTAGGCAGAATTTTTTCTTCTTTCAGGGACCTCAGTCTTTTCTCTAAGATTTTCAGCTGATTGGATGAGGGCCACCCACTTTATGGAGGGTAATCAGCTTTACTCAACATCTGCTGATTTAAACGCTAATCACATCTAAAAAAATACCTTCACGGCAATATCTAGATTGGCATTTTAGCAAACAACCGGGGTAGCACAGCCTAGCTAATTTGATACCAAATTAACCATCACAAGGTTGAACCAAGAACCAAGGACAAATAAACAAATATCGGGTAATAGTAAGAGTCCAGGTGAGACTGGGGATCCCTATTTCGTTGTATCACTAGTGCACATGGTTGCTGGGATTGTCTCAAGGGATGTTTAGCAGTCTGAATGTAGGAACAGAGACGATGACATATGGGAATGACCCGATGATAGATTAAGATCTGACATTGTAAGGAGTGTGAGGAAGGTAAGTGACTGTTCGTAGGATATTTATGTGATCAGCATTGATCAAGCCTGGTTGGAAAAAAGATGTGAGGCTAGAAGGTTCAATCTCCTAATTCTTGTGGGATACGGATGGCAAGAGAATAAGATGCCTCCATCAGAGAGGGCCTAAGAAAAACTTCGTATGAGTTTGAAGGTGTAAATGAGAGTTGAAGAAGCCTCAATTAAAACGTGTTAGAGCAGTAGGAATTCTAGAGTTTCTCTAAAGGAGAAGCTTATGAGTACAAAATATATTGAAAGTGAGGGCTTAGAGACTTGTCTTGAAGCTGTATTTGCAGAACAAATCCCTTGTTTACTTAGATTGAGACCTATATAATCCATTTCTTGGCTTCTCTGCCCATTTGGATAGATGTAGAGAGAGGGAGGGCCAGAGAGTTTGGGATGACAAATGGAAGAACTGTGGGACTAATATTTTAGCTAATGGTGACAAGAAGTCTATTGAAATGGGCTAGTATCCAGGTTCCAAGAGAGTTTCTGACAGAGTTCAAATAGAATGATAGCTGGTGAGCTCATAGTGAGGAGGGCCAACTGCAATGGCCATGTTGAGGCAGAGTCAGGTTTAGGTTAGCAAGTCAAAGGGCTGGACCCTTGGTTCTGTCTCTTATACTCAACTTTAGGCTTTTTGAAAGCAAAGGCATTATTTTGTGATGGTTGTTTGTCTATAGTGCCGAGTAGCTTGAAAACTTACCAATGTCACATGGTATGAAGCAAAGCTGAGCTCAACTCATTCATTCATTCAATGAAAATTTATTTAGCACTTACTATGTGCGTGGCACATGCAGCTTGGAAATACTAATATGGTCATGACAGAAATTGGTTTCTGCATTGATGGTGCTGATTATGAAGATTCTTAAGTTTTTGATTCTAGTCAATTTCAGGATGCACTAAGGGGAAGCATGGCAACCTTGAAAAGATACCAGTAACAATATCATGCAGAGTTCAGCGTCATTCCTGTCACCTTAGGATGCTGCGGGCAGGAGACTATCTTTTTTACAGTTCGATTAGTCTCTTTCAAGCCATGTTATTTATTGCCTCACTCCTCAACCTCACATCGTGCATCTGCCTCTTCCCTGATATGCTCCAGTAGCAACATGACAGCACATGGCTTTTTCTCAATCAGAGCAAGGCTAACTGTGAGGACAGCAGGTTTCACTGGGTTGGAATTGCAGTTTTGGAACGGGAGGGAGCTCTCTTGGGAATGGAACAGGCACAGATTGTATTAGCCAATGTGATTCTAGGTGAATTGGCAAAAGAGAAAGGAACTGTCAGTGTTCAAGATGAATAGGGGAGAGAGCAACATGGTGTATGCTGGACAATCCAATAAACAGACAAAGGTATTTAAGCAGCACCCCTCAGGCAGTTGACTTGGCGAAAGAAAATGAGACTCAGGTCTCATGAGAAACTGAAACAGCAATGATCGGCATTGCTTCACTGATGCTTCTTCCCTCTCCCCCCTCCCCTTCTGCTTCATATTTGAAGGTATTACCTATTCCTTTTTCATTCCCAGTGAGAGAAATGTTTTAACATCCTCCATAGTAATCTGTCTACCAGTGTCAGCCCAGAGTGGCCTGTGGAGTCCTCTTCACCAGCGTTGGCTACAAAGGCACACAAGGCCCAAAGCAAGTAGCTCCTTCCCAGCCCCTTCTGGAAGCAGTTCATTCCATGAGACTCTTAAGGAATAATCTTTACATTCTTCTGTTTGCCTTTCATCATGATTCTATTGTTAGCCATGTGAGTTCAGCTGTTAACTGATCACTTAAAAAAAATGATCTCTCCCCCTATTCTTATTTTCCCCAGTAACAGTCTGACAAACAAATAGCACCTGTGGTTGCTCACAGAGAAAAATATGAGAAAATAGAAAACCAAAGACACAAAGCATGAGAATCCCACTAATGCCTGGTGACTGATCTTGTTAGTACGCGTAGTGCATCTTCATATTTTTTGAGAATTTTAGCTCTCTCTACTGAACAACCACAAACGCACACACAGACACACACACACATACACACACACAAAAGCATTTTGGAGCAGGCTGCATATGCCCCTCTACCCTCTGCCTGGAGCTTGATTGTCAGTCTAATACACAAGCCCAGACAATGCTCTCAATAGGCGTCTTTTGGGGAGACAATTACAGAAAGCATGATAACGGGATTTGTCACCCTGATGTGGCTGCTGTTTTAGCAAGCTTTTCAATAATGAAAGAAAGTCTTACTAATTGTAAATGTGAATGAATTTCAGCTGTCTCTTCTTAAAAAAATTCTTTTGGAAGAAAGCCAATTAAGATCATCTGCCTAATGCATCTATTCACCCCCACTGCAACAATATGTCAGTTATAATAGATGTCTAAGAAACAGACTTCTCAGGACAGGGTGCTGAGCAGGCTGAAAACAGGGAGAGATCAGAGCCTCTACCTGCAAAATAGTTGGAGGTAGTTGATGAAAACTCCTCCCTGTGAAATTTTATTTTCAATCCATCGGGTGGTGGAGCAGGGGGGCATTTACGACACACCGACACATCAAGATGGAGTAAGTTTCAATGCAACCATCTGTAGTATCCAGAGCAAGTCTCGTTCCTACTGGCGGCCTGGTACACAAATTGTTTTCTTTCCAGGGAATTGTGAAAGCTAATTGTCAAAATCCATGGCCTGGCTACTGGATGCCTGCTGCCTTACCTCCAGCAGGGAAGTATTTATTTATGTTAAGGAGAAGGCACAAATGCCTCCAGGAAGTGGAGCATAGGCAATCAAGCTGGCAAATTCTCCTTCAAGAAAAAATCATCATGCCTCTTGAGGCATCAACCTGTTGGGAGGGCGCTGTGTCCTAGAAAGAGACTGCCTGAAGTCACTAGAACACACTAAGAAGTGTGACTAAATATGCAGCACATCATTTGCTTCTCCAAAGAAGGTTGCACACAGTGGCTCCCAAATCACACACATACCTTGGAGGTGACAGTCTTCCATCATGTATACTGGAAAAATTAATTGTACAGAAAATCCTGGAGAAGTTACAAAGGAAGGATAATTCTTCTCATGAGCTTAACATTCAAACCATCACAGTCTCATGAGCTACCAGCTTTGCCTCAATTCCAGATCGATCCACTATGTGACTAGCTATTCTCCCATAGGTCACATCCTTCTGTCTTTTACATGCTTTGAAGTGGACTTCTGTGTAACTGTAGTTTCTGTGTGTAAATCATTTTCCCCCATAAGCAAGAAACTGTCTTGGCTTCCCACTGGGCTGACATTGCTTATTGAAGGACGGCATGTAGTTAGTCTGGTTGGGGCACTCTGGCTTGTCCTTTAGAGCCATGGGCAAGAGTACTGTGCACTGTGACGTCTAAACTACCATTGAGAATAAATTTCCTTTGCTGATGTTCCCAGTCCTGCTATTCTGCTCACATTAACACCACTGTTGCCTTTGCCAACATCAGCGTTGCCTCCGTTGCCACCATTGTAGTTTGTACTATCAGCATGAACTTCATCAACACTTCTGCTACCATCTGCAGTGCCATTACTGCTGTCTTCATTACCACTGCCATCAGAACCACCAATATCACTCTGGTGAGCTGAATAATGGCCCCCAGAGATATCCAGGTCCTGATCCCTGAAAGAATACCTTCCAGATGTGATTAACTTAAGGATTGTGAGATGGGGAGATTTTTCGGGATTACCCAGGAGTCCCAGTATAATCTCAAGAGTCTTTTCAAAAGAGGCAGAGGGAGATTTGGCAATAGAAGATGAAAAGGCAATGTGATGATAACATAAGAGATTGGAGTAATACAGACATAAACCAAGGGATGCCTACAGCCTTAGAGGCTGGAAGAGACAAAGGAACGGATTCCCCCTTGAAACCTCCAGAATAAACTCACCCTTCCAAAACCTTGTATAAGACTCATTTTGGACTTCTGATCTTCAGAACTATAAGAGAATAAATGTATGCTGTTTTAAGCTACTAAATTTATGGTAATTTGTTACAGTGCCAGCAGAAAACTATGATAGTCAGTAACATTACCTTTGTTTATATTACAATGCTTTGTTTTCTTTTCCTTTTCTGGCTTCTGGAGGAAAGTAAACAATCTAAGGGGAGTCTGCAAAGTGTCTGCAGATCGTTGCAGCTGTCCCCGGGTCCCATTCCCTAGGAAGGGAAGTCAGGAATATAGAGTTTTTGTTTTCCAAAACATTACTTGGATATTATTCTCTACAAGGGAGGAAGACAGTTAAGATTAGCAGCCTAGACATTTGTGCAAAAGTCCTAGATGGTGTCCCTTCTCTTTCCAATCCAAGAGTGTTCCATTGGGGCAGCACGGGATTGATCTCAAGTTGATATAAGGCTACTGCTCTGCACATAAACCGTAACTACATACTGACCCATAGATTTTCTCATCTCAATAGTATAAGCCTCAGAAAGGAAGACAATCATCTTCATTTCTGCAATTGCCCTCTCCCTGTGGTCCTAGCTATGCCTGGCACATGCAGATGATTTTGAAAATGGTCAGTTGTGGCTGAGTTACATGTGCAACAATCAATAGATGAAGAAATGGCTTTCTAAGTTTGTTTTTCCTTGACAATAAACCTATTGAGGAAATTATCTGATGCCTCATACTCCCATACATTAAAAGAAAATAGCTGGAATAGAAGGAAAATTCTTGATTTTGTTTATTTTTATGAGCAGGATTTACTAAATGTTTATTTGCACATGGCTGGATCTTGGGCAGGGTGGTTTTGCTTTCTTTGAGCTATAATGAGCTTGAATAATTCTGATTAGGTGACTACACTAATTGAATTTACCACATAATTAGCTCATGATTTTCTCTTTGTTTTGCCATGCAAATCCTTTCTAAAAAGTAAAACCCATTTTTACTTATCTTTTTAATAAATCAAATCAAAAGTTGGTCAATCACTTTATGTACTTAGGTAAAAAAAATATGTCTCTTTAGAGTTAATTTTTTGAAGGTTTTATGTGGTATTTGCGTACTTATTTATTTTTTCTTCATAAGGGTAACATATTACAATTTGGAGAACTGAGGAAAATGTGTAATCTTATCCTTGGGACAAAACCATTTGTAGCAACTGACAATTTTTCATCCATTTTTTTCTTTGCCTATAACTGTCATGTAAGTAAAATTAGAGTGTTGGTAGTATTTAAAATACTTCAAGTAAAACATTAAAAATGTATTATTTTTCACTGAAAGTCATTGATAATCATTGTAGCCTATAAAATATTTACCTAATACATAAATCAAAAATATCCTAATTCATAATATTTAGAAATAAACTATTTTTCAGATGATATTCTAAAAAGCAATCTTAGAAAACTGAAGTTACACCTGACATGACCTGTTTGTCTCTTCCTGTTTGGTGAAAGTGTATCATTACCTTTAAAACATTCGTAACAACCATCATTGGTTACATGTAATAGAGTCTTCTCTGGGTGAGCTGGAGCCCTCAAATTGTCAATAAATATAATAACTTGTCAATAGAGGTCATGTTCAGCACTCATCAGTCTGAGGAATATAGTGCTTAAAGCTAAACTTAGGAGTATTTCCAACAGTTTTTGTATGATGTTGGAAGCGCATACTACTAACCATATAACAAACTAAACCTTCACTTCTGTAATGTGATTTTAATACTTTGCACATTGGACTGGATTTAAAATGTTAAAGATGAAAAATATTAGTGTCTATGTAAGTGGAAACTTACTCCTCTAAGATTCCTCAGTTAATATAAATGATCAAAGTTATTTCCATGTCTATTTTTCCTTATATAGCTGTAAAATGTCTTCAATATAAGGCAGATACAGAATTTACTGTATCGGTGTTTTTTTTGTTTTTTTTTTTTTTTACGTTTTAGTTTCTTCATCAGTCAAATGAAAATATCCACTTACTGCCTATTTAAAAATTGCATTTGAAAAGAATGGATCTGGAACTATATTATTTCCATAAGAATCAAAACAAATGCGGCAAAATTCAAATTTATGCAAATAGAAACAGTAAATCTATATATCCCCATAAAAATTTAGAAATACAACAGGTTACCAACAAATACTCATCTCTGTAGAATCTTTAAGGAAGTGTACAACAATGAAAAGAACAAGAAGTTTGAAACACACTAATTTGGTTTATTTGCATTTAAATCTTGGTTCTGTTTTCACTTAGTGCTTATTTTGGGCAAGTCATTTAATCACTTTGAACTTGATTTTCATCATGTGCTGAGAACAACATTATTGTTTTACAGTGGTCCTTCAAGTATCTGATCTTTGCAATAGATACTGTTTTAGAGCTGTTTTATCCAATACATGACAGCCACTAACCACATGTGACTACTTAAATTTAAATTTTAATTACTTAAAATTACATAAAATTAAAAATTCATTTTATCAGTTGCACTGGCTACATTTCAAGGGTTCACAGTGTAGCTAGTGGCTACTGTATTGAACAGTGGAAATACAGCAAACATTTCTAGCCTCATGGAAAATTCTGTTGAACAACACCGGTAAGAGTATAACCATTATGTGAAAAAAAGTTGTGGCCAGGCATGGTGACTCATGCATGGAATTTCAGCACGTTGGGAGGCTGAGCCCAGTGGGTTACTTGAGCCCAAGAATTATAAACCTGCCTGGGCAACATAGTGAGACCCTGTCTCCAGAAAAAAATTTTAAAAAATAGCCAAGGCTGCAGTGGGCTGTGATTGTGCCACTGCACTCCGGCCTAGACAACAAAGTGAGACCCTGTCTCAAAACAAAAACAAACAAACAAAAAAATTTGGTACTAAAATATTTTGGAAACATAAATTAAACCAAGTGAAGCATTTTTTTTTATAGCTGATATATCAGTTACATATTTTTGGAGTACATGTGATATTTTGATACATGTATACAAGGTGTAATGATCAAAGGATAATTGAGATATCCATCACCTCAAACACTTATCTTTGTGTTTAGCATTTCAGAAGTGGGTTTTATGTACACTCTTAGCCCAGGACCTGCACGTCCCTTCCCTTGCGTAATGTGCTAAAACATTATAATTCTTCTCTAGTTATTTGGAAATATACAATAAACTAACTATAATTTCCATATTGTACTATTGAATATCAAACTTATTTTTTCTATCTAACAGGAGTTTTGTACCCATTAGCCACTTCTCTTCATATCCTCCTTCTTCCCTTCTCAGACCCTGATAAATACCATTCTACTCCCTACCTCCACGAGATCCACATTTTTAGCTCCCATGCAATATGACTGAGAACATGCAATATTTGTTTTTTGTGCCTGGCTTATTTCATTTAACAAAATGACCTCCGGTTCCATCCATATTGCTGCAAGTGACAGAATTTCCTTCTTTTTTATGGCAGAATAATATCCCATAGTGTATATGGGCCAGATTGGCTTTATCCATTCATCTGTTGATTGACATATGTTGATTCAGTATCTTGGCTATTGTGAATAGTGCTGCAATAAACATGGAAAGGTAAACACTTCTTCAACATACTGATCTGCTTTCTTTTGGACATAAACTCAGCAGTGGGATTGCAGATCATATGGTAGTTCTATTTTTAGTTTTTTGAGGAACCTCCATACTGTTTTTCATCATGGTTGTACTACTCTGCATTCCTACCAACAGTGGATGAGAGTTCCCATTTCTTCCAACCTTTGCCAACATTTGTTTTTTTTTTTGTCTTTCTGATAATAGCCATTCTAACTGCAGTAAGATGATATGTCATCATGGTTTTGATTTGCATTTCCCTGATTAGTGATGTTGAGCATTTTTTCATATACTGTTTGGCCATTTGTATGTCTCCTTTTGAGAAATGTCTATTTAGGTAAAGTAAAGTATGTATACTGCAGCATGTCTTGGAGCCTTCGACATGTGACGTGGATATCCAAAAGAATGACATTTGGAAGACTGTTGTCTAGTAAAAATATTCTCCCAACTTTTTTCTTGCAAACACAACATGTTTTGGTATTATTTGGGAGGATTTTTTTTCTCTTTATTTCAAACTGTTTATAATATGAATTTATATTCATATAATTCTATATAGTACATCATATGTATATGGTAAAATAAATCATTTATTGGGAAAAGACTCTTTGGTCTCAGAGAAGGGAGGTGTAGCTCCTGGGCTAAGAGTATATGTGAGACCTACTTCTGAAATGCTGAGAGAAATCTAGTACATTTCTGGAATGATTGTAATTCCTGTTAGAAGAGATAGACAGGCAGAACACTATGGCATGGCACCTTCTTATTTCCTTTTTTCCTGATATAAATCAATCTCTCTATTGATTTATAGGTGTAGACTTCGACAAAGTCATTTTGTCTTCATTACTGTAGCTTATATTAAGTATTGACATCAGGTAGTATAACTCCTCCAACTTTAGTTTTTTTTTCAAAATCATTTTGACTATTCTAGGCACTTTTCTCCGTGTAAATTTTAGAATCATGTTTTCAATTTCCAAAGAAAAATCACCTGAGATTTAGATTGGGAATGGATTAAATCTATAAATGAATTTGGAAAGAGAAGCTTTCTCCATTTTACCAAGTCTTTCAGTCCATGAACATGTTGTCTCTCTTTGTTTGTTTAGGTCTTTTAAAAAATTCACTTAGTGGAGTTTTGTAGTGTTCAGCATTTTGGTCTTACACATATTTAGTTAAATATATTTCTAAACATTTTAAGCTTTTAGATACTACTGGAAGTGCTTATTATTTAAAAATTTCATTTTCCAATCATTTATTGCTAATTTATAGAAACACAATTGATTTTTG
>NW_012114710.1:3900205-3951624 GCF_000951035.1 Colobus angolensis palliatus
AGGTGCCCACCACCACACCTGGCTAATTTTTTAAAAAGGATTTTGTAGAGGTGAGGTATCACTATATTGCACAGGCTGATCTCAAACTCCTGGACTCATGTAATCTTCCCACCTTGGTCTCCCGAAGTGCTGAGATTACAGGCATGAGCCACTATACTTGCCACCTATCTTTTTTTAAAATACTGTCTTTTGAAGAACAAATTTTAAATTAGGATGAAGTCCAAGTAATCAATATTTTACATTATAGTTTGAGCTACCTGTGTGTTCTATTTAGGAAATCATTGTTTAAGGAATCATAAGATCCTTAGTTCTTCAAGAACTTAATAGTTTTGACTCTTCCATTTACATTTGTGATCTACTTTGAATAAATTGTTGTGTATGGTGTGAAATGAAGATTGAAATTCATTTTCCTTACATATAACTGTAATTATTACACCACCATTTGCTGAAAAATATTATTTGTTTCCTTATTGAACTGTCTTGGCTCTTTTGTCAAAAGTCAAATAACCATATATGTGTGGGTCTACTTACTGATTCTGTATGATGTTGTGTTTGTTTATATTTCTGTGTTTACTCCAGTATTACACTGTCATGATTCCTAGAATCCAGTAATGTACATTCACCAACTTCATTCTACTTTTACTATGTGTTTTGGCTATTTTAAGTTCTTTTATCTCCATGAGATTAAGAAAAAGCTTATCAATTTTTACAAGTATACTTACCAATATTTTGATTAGTATTGCACTGAATCTATTGTTTAATGGAGAGGGAATTAAAATTTTAACAATATTGAGTCTTCCAATCCAAGAATATGCTACATTTTTTCATTTGTTTAGGACTTCTTTAATATTGTTTAATTTTCAGTGTAAAAATCGCTAAAGAACCACTCTAAGTGGACAAAAGTGCATATCTTTTGTCAAATTTATCCCTAATTATTTCAAATATTTAATGCTATTGAAATAGTTTTTCTCAATTTTTTATTGCTCCTAGATAGTGTATAGAAATATTACAGAATACATTGGTCGTTCATTGTAGCCTTTCTACACAGGCTGGTCAGAACTTGAACATCTCACATTCTCAGGTGATTTCTGGGAATTCTTCAGCCGACAATTTCCTGGTAATTGCTATTTCCCCAGTAGTTATTCATTGCTTGGCCTCCTGTAGTCTCATTCTGTGACTGTGCAGATTGATATTCAGTCAATGATTTAAAGGGTTCCTCATGCAGATTTCTGGAAATCTTTCTTTGTGAAGTTGCCTCACCTTTGCTTCTGTGTTGCACACATTTTAGTTGACTCAGGCTTCCCAAACCCAGATCTCTGCTCCCTCATCTCAGTGAGACTTCTGTCTTATGTCTGTCTTATGTTTGGGCTCCTTCTTTCTGCGCCATGAATCAGAAGTGCATCCAGGCAGATTGTGGGGATGGTAGTTTCACCTCATTTGTTTCCTTTCTCTTTGTAATAACAGTTACGTGTTATCAAATGTCTGAAACTGTTGTTTCATATATTTTATCCAGTTTCCTATTCTTTATGGTGAGAAAGTAGTTTGATGGTAGCTGAAAGCAGAATTATTTGTTGGCGTTTGAAATGTGTACCATGTCAACCACAGGGTTGCGTGTTGTGTGTTTCCCCAGTTGATGTGTGAATAAAGGCTGTTACTGCTGATAAAAAAATTGTTCATTAGCAACTATACTAATTACTTAATGATGAAGTGATGCTTTCAGTACTTTGCATTCCAATATGATAGCTTTTATTTCTTTATAAGTATTTTATTATTTTTAGTGAATATGGGAAACTGGTTCAGGGGTTTGGCCAAACTGAAAGGCATTTTTCTCACTTAAAATAGTGAAAAATAGGCTTCTATTTAGCCCTATCATGGACAAGATCTGAATTTCTAATGTTAACTGGGAGATGCATTTATGTGTACAAGGTATCAGCTGTTCTTGAACACACCTTACCTTTTTCACAACTGTACCTCAAGGACCTAGAACAGTTTCTGGCATATATTGGGGACCTATGCAATATTTATTAATTAAATGAATGACAAGTGTTCAAGATGGAATCTTTGATTATGATGATGATTGTCTTGTTTGAATGTTATTTGCTATTACAGTTGACCCTTGAACAACAGGGGTTTGAACTGCATGGGTCCACTTATATAGAGATGTTTTTCAATAAAAGTTGTACTCAATATGCCTGGCTCTACAGCCTCCCTTTCCAACTCCTCCGCTGTTTCTGCCTCTGCCACACCCGAGACAGAAAGACCAGCTCCTCCTCTTCTCCACTTCCTCCTCAGACTACTCAGTGTGAAGACAGTGAGGATAAAGACCTTTAGGATGATTCACCTCCACTTGAGGAGCACTATATATATTCTCTTTTATGATTTTCTTAATAATTTTTTTTGCTTATATTGCTGTAACAATACAGTATATAATACATATACAAGGTATGGGTTGATTGACTTTATGTTACTGACAAGGTTTCTGGTAAGCAATAGGCTATTAGTAGTTAAATTTGGGGAACTTGAAAGTTAGATATAAATTTTCAGCTGCATGGGGGTGGGGGCGCAGTGGTCAGTGCCCCTAACACCTGTGTTGCTCAAAGATCAAATTGTAAATTGAACTACTCCGTGTACTAGGCTGAACTAACTTACTGAAGGGAGGCATGCTCCTTCTCCATGAGATAGTAAGAATTGAAAAAGAATAATATCCAGTCAATAAGCATATTTAGCAGGAGTTAATAAAATATCAGTCAGGTTACATAGGGCCATTGGTTTTATTATTTAACTAAGTATTTATAAGTATATCAAACTACACTCAGTTCTACCAATGTCTGACTTTTCAAAGTGTGCACAAAATGCTAGTTTGGAGATAAAGACTTATTCTCCCAGAACCCATGATTTTTTGGCCATGTCGTATTCCTAATATTTGTATGGCTGAGGGTAAGCATACAAATGGAGGCCCACATATCATCTGTTTAAATGTAAGTTATCCATCAATTACCAAAAAGTTCAATAAAATATATCTTATCCTGCTACCTGAATAAGTATATTCTCATGATGATCAAGTTTGAACTTAGAATTCCTGGACTCCTCAGTGTTCATACCCCAATGTAGAGGGTCCTCTCAAGTTCCTCATGTTCCCTTCCCACAGCATGCTACCCCTTTTCCCCACCGTTGGTTCTGTCCTGACCTGTGAGGATCTTTGCATACACATTTATAAATAAATACCCTGCTCACATATCCAAGCTCTGTCTAAATCCTGTGTAAATAACTGTCCCTTGGTCACCCCTCAGGTTATAGAGGCATTCACATCAATGATGAATTCAGACTTCAGAAGAACTGACCCAAGGACAAAGGTCCACCCAGGCCATGGAAGAGGCTCCTGAACCATTTGGGCGGGTAATCCCTTGGCCTGCATATGAAGGATGATCTGACATGGGTAGGAATATGGCTTCTGTGTAGATATCTCCCCTTGGCCCTTAGAGAGGGACATGGCTCTGGAGGGACAGAGTAGGGTTTCTAAAGTCCCAGGCCCAGAACAGGGTTCCTCCTGGCTAAATCTAACACACTGAATTCTGAGCATATGGGAGAATGTAAGAGTTGGGAAGTTAAGTAATTCACACAGGTGAATTTCAATGGCAGGACTTCTTGCCATTTGACTAATATCCATATTTTCTTTGTTCGTGTAAGTATAACCCTCATTTTGTTTGGGGAAGCAGTGGTCCTAACTTAGAAACTATATCTTCTTTTCTTTTTTCTTTTTTTTTGAGACAGAGTTTCGCTCTTGTCACCCAGGCTGGACTGCAATGGCGCAATCTCGGCTCACTACAAACTCTGCCTCCCAGGTTCAAGCAATTCTCCTGCCTCAGCCTCCCCAGTAGCTAGGATTACAGATGCCCACCACCACGCTCAGCTAATTTTTGTATTTTTAGTAGAGATGGGATTTAACCATACTGGACAGGCTAATCACGAACTCCTGACCTCAACTGATCCACCTGCCTCGGCCTCCCAAAGTGTTGGGATTACAGGCGTGAGCCACTGCACCTGGCCAGAGACTGTATCTTCAAGACAACCTTGCATTTAGGGGTGGTCCACCTGATACAATTCTACCCAATAAAATATAAGTAAAATTTTTCTGGGCATTTCTGTGAATGTTTTGTTTTCTTGATGTAATCTCTGCTCTTCCCTTCTTGGTGCTTCCTTCTTTTTGGCTGGAACAGGAACATGAAGTTGGAAGTGGAATGGCATCTTTATAAACAAAGTTCTAGATGAGCTCAAAGATGAAAGTCACATGATAAAGAGAACACAGCAGAAGCATAAAAGAATGCTGGAATGCCAATGACATTAAAGAATTCATCACCAGCCTTCATACGTTAAAACAAACCTATTTGGTTTAGCCATTATAGTCATGTCTAATAAATGCATTCAAAAACAACTCCTAACAAAGTGCACTAAATTGATTTAGATCACGTTTTTTTTTTTAACAAACCTGTGCATTTGTGTGTTGCCTCTTAGACTACACCAATAAAAGGAAAATGATCAAATTTATTAATTAAATTTATAAATTATCTTTTTGTCTGTCCACTACACTTTAAGTTCCTTGAATATAGGGATTTTATTCATTTTTTCCAAGGCTTCCCACATAATCTGAAACATAATCATACCAATAACACAAAATAGAGATATATTAAAAGTTTGGATGATAGAATATTAACCTGTACATACTGAGCACTATCCATTGTACCATGAATAGCTTATAATCCAGACAGGTAGTAAAACAACAGCATTTTGAATTAAAATATAAACAGAAGGATACTTTATAATTTCTGAATGTTCTTCCATATTATTTCTCCAATATTCTTTTTAAAAATCTCTAAAACAAAAAACTAAGATTGGCCAGGCATGGTGGCTCACACCTGTAATCCCAGCACTTTGGGAGGTCAAGGAGGGAGGATAATTTGAGCCAGGAGTTTGAGACCATCATGGGAGACATAGCGAGACCCCATCTCTATTTTTTAAAAAGGTTTTAAAAGAAAAACTAAGATCTATTCTGAGATGTTTGAATTATACTAGTAAAATGACAATGAATGTATGTTTTTGTTTCTTAGTGATTCATTAACAGTTTCAAAGAAAATATTGAGGTTAAGTTTACAAGTATTTAAATCATTTATTCTCAAAAATAGAGAAAACGTTTTTATGATTTTGTTAAATATATTAGACATCATCTTTTTGGAGATAACAGAAACACTGAATATTTAGAATCATAAACCATATACATTTGCACAAGTTAGATATCCTGGATAAGATTTTCTACAGAAAAATACATAGGGCTTTGCTGAAAGATCAGCATGTATAATCGCAGAATTTAAGATGAGATATTTGGGAGATTTACCAAGAAATATAACTTTCTTCCACCTAATTCATTAAGTGCCCTTTATCTTTTTTAAAGGAGAAAGTTTCTGTTTTCTCTGGCCTTTCATCAATGTCTTTTTATATGTACATACAAAAATAAAAAGAGAGTCTATAGGACATATCCATATTTGAAGTTCCCTCTGTGTACTCTGATATTGAAATCATTTTGTGAAAAATAACATCCTTTTTTTCCTGGTATAGAATGTGTTAGGTATTAGATTAACAGAAGGAGTGTGTTAGAAATTGGGCAGTCTTATCATTTAGACTTTCATAACAAAGGTACTTGAATATGAAACCATCAGTTCTTTGAGGATAGAATTTTTTTCTTTTATCATCTTATTTTTCTTTGGATGGAACATATTTTGGTCCATCAAATTCAAATTCCTTTCTGAAATGTGCCCTGTGGATACATGCCATAAATTCCAACATATCTAGCATTCCCCAATCAAAATGATATCAACTTGTTACAGTGTTCTGTTTCTATTGACATCCATGAGTTTCTTCTCTCTCTTTTTCTTCTGAATTAAAGGTATAAGAAATGGTGTCGAATGTCATTTATTACTTTCTCGGAAGATCTGAACAGAAACTATTATCTCCTTCAAATCTTTTGTGCTATGTTGATTGAAAATTCTCAGGGAGACCTGAACCAGTGTACTTACTGTTGACCTCAGAGCTATGGTAGTACAGTTTCTGTTCTGAAAAAAATGTAAAGCATAAAAGAGCTGGAAAGGACACACATTCTGAGTTACAAAGAAAAAAGCAGCCTACACCATGTGATTTACAAGAACTCAACATATTGCTTTGTCTGAGGCATAACTAGTTTAAAAAAAATACCATTGAGTAAATAATGCAATTATCATAGTTAGGTCATAGTAGCCCATGAAGACTGTATTAGTCCATTCTCACACTGTTATAAAGACACATCTGAGACTGGGTAATTTATGAAGAAGAGAGGTTTAATCAGCTCACAGTTCTGTGGGCTGTATAAGCTTCTGCTTCTAGGGAGGCCTCAGGAAACTTACATTCATGGCAGAAGGTGAAGGGGAAGCAGGCACTATTTGCATGGCCAGCAGTAAAGTGAGAGTGAAGTGGGAAGTGCTACACACTTTCAAACAGTCAGATCTTGTGAGAACGCTATCACTGAAACAGCAAGGGGAAGTCAGCCCCAATGATTCAATCACCTCCCACCAGGCTCCTCCTCCAACACTGGGAATTACAATTTGACATGAGATTTGGGTGGGGACACAGAGCCAAACGGTATCAGGGATAACAAAAGAACATTTACAAAGGAGAAAGTTAGGATAAAAGTGAACTATTTTCTTATAGGCCTAAACATAAAAATATTCATACTAAATCATATTAATACTGAAAATGGGCTAAATCTTACAAACATAATCATTTTTAAGCTTATATTATTGAACTGAGGCATTAATTCTGCATCATCCTAAATTATAAAAGGGACAACTTAGTTCTGCTTCCTATTGCTATAATTCATTTCTCATTTGTTCATTAATTTATTTAATAAATAAGCATTTTTTCAGCGACTCTATATGAGGTAGTTCCTACAAATAAATACAAAACCCTAATATTTGACATAGATAGTCTCAAAGCAGAGTTATCAGTTATCTCTTGGGGAGTAAGACTGATCCTTGAACTGAGTCATGGGTCAGGATGTTTCAGAGTTGAAGCTGGAGAGGACGTTTGACCAGAGCGGAGGAAGTGAAGATGAAAGGAAAATTAGGAGACAATAATTGTTCTGAGATTAGGGGTGAGGGAGAGGGAAACTTCCCTAGTATTAGCAACTTGGTGGATGGCATTGCTATTTACCGAGAGACAAACATTTCAGCTCATGACAGAAGATGGAGCTGGAGCTAGAAGTCTTGAGTGGCTCTGAAGCCTTGATAGTGGATGGGCTCCCTTAGGGAGAGCATACGGACGGCAAATCCATGAAAAGCTGCATGGCCAATGGCTTCATTAGTCTGAAGACAGGCAAAGGAAAACAGAATAAGGGACCTCTGAATGCCAGGCTGAAGAAACTGGGTTTTGTTTCCTAGATTCTCTGGAATGACTGGAGGTATTTATGGTGCAGGGACTTGATTAGAGCTTGGCTTCTGGGGATTAATTTGGAGTGAAAAGAAAGCTAAAGCCAGATAACCCAATTTGGAAGCAACTGTTGCTGAAAGGTACTGCAGACATGGGGTTCTGGAGAGAGCGTGGGGCTGATCCAGTGGCAGATTCTATAGGACCAGGCTACTCACAGGATATGGGGAAAGAAATAGCTGGGAAGACGTTTAGCAACATCGTTAGAAGAGAATATGGAGTTTGAAAAGAAGGCTAGGATGTGCGCGGCTGCTCTCGCCTGTAACTCCAGCACTTTGGGAGGCCAAGGGGTGGGGATCACTGAAGGTCAGGAGTTTGAGACCAGCCTGGCCAACATGGTGAAACCCTGTCTCTACTAAAAATACAAAAAGTAGCTGGATATGGTGGCAGATGCCTGTAATCTCAGCTACTTGGGAGGCTGAGGTAGGAGAATCGCTTGAATCTGAGAGGTGGAGGTTGCAGTGAGCCAAGATTACGCCGCTGCACTCCAGCCTGGGCAACGGAGGGAGACTCTCTCTAAACAAAAAAGAAAAGAAAAGGAACGAAGCTATAGGAGGGATGTTGATTAAGGTTTCAGTTTCCAACAGGTCGCGTTTGAGGGAAGGGGAGACACTCTCAAGCTTGGAAACCTGACCACATCTCTGACCAGAGCCTGGGAGATCTGAAAAGCAGCAAAAAAAAATAGACTCTGCGAGAATCTTTCCTGTTACAGAAATACTGTCCTCTCTGAAGCCTGTGGAATAGTAGGTGTTTTTTAAAAAGAATCTCAGAAGAAGTGAAATGCTTTGCGTTTCAATTATCATTGGAACACAAATATTTGAGCTCTAGTCTCTACATGCAGTAACAAGGGGCATGCGTGATTTTAAGTGACTTCTCAGAGAGTTGGTTGGTAACAATGTTAAACTGTGCACCAATCCTGAACTTTGTATTATTTCCTTTGCCCAGAATTTTAAAAATAGTTATTTAAAAAAATTTTCTTGAGTATTTTTTAACGTAATGTTTCAACTCAGGTTCGGTATTTCAAATAAATTTCTCAGTAACACTGGATGAGGACAGACACATCCAAAGAGCTGGGCCAGCATCCCAAGGAAGCCAGCGAAAGGCTATGCATTTCCCACTATCACTTTGATAATGCATGCACAATACCTAATGTATTATTAACTATTCGAAATGTACTCTGGTTCCTGCCGTTTCCACAGAACAAGTATGGCAGCCTGCATTGTTTTGCAAAACACCTTTCAAAACTGGCTCCCAGTTTTGCCTTACCTGCTGACATTTAAAAATAACTGAGTTGTTTACTCTGTTTTCATTTCTTGGAGCAAATAAAAGTAAAAATGATACTGTTAGCATTTGAGTCCTGGAGGCACAGCTGGAGATGGATTTTTTTTTCTCTTTCTTTCTTGCTGTATTTTTTTTTAAACGAAAGGTTGTTATTTTTGTTGATTGGCCAATTAGAGGAGCCGGTAGCTGCTACCTACTTCTAAGACTTGATTCTATTATAAAACCTCAGAAGCTAATGCTGCTTCAGACTTGCCCTAAAGAGACATAAAAGGATACACTTGCAGTTAAGTCTCCCGGCAGATGAAGGAGCATAAACCATTGATCACAATGCAAAATGCTGAAAACTGAAAAGGAATCCAATTTATTTTAAATAAAACTACTCTGTTCTCCAGTGACAGATTCCAGAGTCAGACAACAGAAAGGAACTGACAGCAGATGTTTTAGAGCCAAGGCACAGAGAGACTGAGTAATAGTATAGAAAAGAAATTGCTTTGAACTTCACCCCTGCTTTAAATACTTCAAATCAATAGGGTCACAGAGCTCTTTAATAGAGTGATGAGGTCTTGCCCTAGCAGATCTGCACAGTGACAAGTTGATGTGCGTCCTAACAGCAGGGTCATAAAAATGGCAGGCTTCTCCCTGAAAGGGAGCTTTGTGTGAGCGGGGTCCATTTGGAGTGATTCCCCTCTACGGCCACTCTCGAGAGCCAGGCCCTAATAGTCTCCATCTAAATGGGACTGACCTCATGAATTACCTCAGGAAACTTAATCTATAAACTGGCTGCTTCTTATGCAGACTGATGAATTCTTGTTTATTCCTAAATGGCTGTCACAAGACCTATTCATCAAACTCTTAAAGCGGGGAAAGGAGGCTTACAGAAGCCAGCCTCAAGTGCAGCACCGTTAAATAATCATTAGGTTTCATGACTGGTCTTGAGACCCACTCCAAATCCACAAAGCAGGTTTCTTTTTTATTTTTTAAACTATTCATCAGAACTGCATTCAGATGAGAGTCTGACCTGATAAAGAAAAAAAGAGAGTGCTTTTTGTCACTATCAGTTTCATGGCTGTGTTCTTTCTCTTTTGAGAGTTTTTTTTTTAAACAAAAGTAAAAGAAAATAAAGGCAGATGGCCAACTCCTTTCAATATCCATTTGCTTTATTTGAGCAGTTTAATGTAGTGAAACAGAGTGAAATGTTGCTACTTGCTAAATGGTAAACAACACCATTACCCAGAATTCTGCTGTAGATTGGTACAAAACAGGGTGCTGGTGATTAATTAAACTGTTGTTGTAATTGTAATGCATGATACATAATAGATAGTGTGCCATGTATTTTAAAAGCAGCAAATTAGCAAATAATAACTTTCCTACATAGCACATATCCATTGCTTGCTGCTAATGCATAAATAATCAAAAAATAAAAGGCTATTATGCAACTACCTAATAAAATGAATGTATCTGATGTTCACCAATCTGTAAACATGTGCTAGTCAAGCTACACATCATGGCTGCTATGGGTCAGATGTCCCTGGCGGCAAGAGGGAGAATTTTTTCTCCAGTTGACTTTATAATGTCTGCTGAATTATAATATTCCCAATCCTGCCAACAGTCATACAAGGAGTGATCTCCTCTCCATATATATATTTAACATGTTTTTTCTTTTTTTGTGGGCTACCAGCCTAGGTTACAGAAATGACTACACAAATACCTTTTAGAGGAAAAATTTTTTTTAAAAGAACAATTTTATGAAACCTGTTAATGTTTTATCTACTTTTTCAGTGTGACGACTTTTCAAAAAATGGGTAAGTCAAGGTGATTATTTCTCTTTTCCAATTATGTCAGCATTCTCTAGCATTTGGTAGGTGGAGAAATAGACCTAAGATAAGGTAACTTAAGTCAACCAGTACCTACTGGGCACTCATATGGGATGAATGAGATAAAAACACACAACTGGCAAAAAGAGGCTCATGTGAGTTCTACGAACATGAGAAGCTTCCAGTCCAGTCTTCTTTTTCCCCTTACCCTGTCTTGCTTAAGTTGAATGATCAACCTAAATTTTTTTCTCTGATAGCTTTCTTGAGGTATAACGTACGTATCATACAATGTATTCATTTTTTAACTTCACAATTCAGTGACCTTTAATAAATTTACAGAGTTGGGCAACCGTTGCCACAATTTAATTTTAGAACATTTCTATCACTTTCAGAGAGCCCATATGTCCATTTGCTACCAATCCCTGTTCCCACTCCCAGACCTAGGCAAAAAATAAAAAAACAGTTTAATGATACCAAGTTCATGTTTTGTCTACTTTTTCACTGTGACAATTTTTCAAAAATCAGAAAGGCAAGGTGATCTACTTTATGTCTCTATTGACTTGCCTTTTCTGGTCCATTCATCTAAATGGAATCATGCAATATGATGTCTTCTGTGTTTGGTTTCTTTTACTTAGCACAATATTTTTCATGTTTAACCAAATTGTAGCATATATCAGAATTTCAAATCTTTTTATGGCTGCATAGTATTCCATCATGTAGATATACCATATTTTGTTTATCTGTTCACCAATTGATGAACATTTGGATTGTTTCCACTTTTTGGTTATTATGATTAAAGCTGCTATAAGCATTCACATACATGTACTTTTGTAAGCACATGTTTTCATTTCTCCTTGGTAATTTTCTATGAGTGAATTTGTTGATTCATATGGTAAATTTATTCAACCTGAAATTTTAAAATGATCTCTCTCCACTCCAAAAGTTTGTTGTGAAATCTTAATGTAACCCATATGGAAAATGATATTGAATTCCAGGGTTGAAGAGTTGTTTAGTTTTTAGTACTCTGGTGGGACTAGGAAATACTGGGCCTGCTTGCATATCCACCATTTGTACCCTTGTGACCACAGCCATACCCCCAAAGGGACTACTAACAGAGAGAGCCCCAAGGCAGTCCTGGTGGCATTCCTTGAATTCTCAAAGGCAAGAAACAACTGGAAACAACCAACTCAAACTTGGTTAGCATTGCTGGTTTGACAGACTGGCATGAGACAGAAGATATTTTGGCACACAGCAGTATGCATGCAGACCAGACGCAGTACCCCAATGTCTGGAAACAAGGGAAGAGTCAGAACTGGTAAGTATGTGTTCTTTTAGCCTAGTACTGTTTCATAAGAAGAGAGTGAGTGAACTGCAAAAGCCCATTGCCAACAAAGCAGCTCCTTTAATGTGATGCTGTTAGAAGAGGTTTTTCCCAATCAAATTACAGTAAATTCCTAGGGGATAAGGAGGTCTGGGACTCCATGTTTCCCACCTCACTCTACCATTTATTCCTGGTGATAAAGAAGGCCTCTGTCTGTTTCAATGACTAGGGGTTGTTTTAGGACACATTGATGGCAGCGGTGGGCTGTCTGGAGTAGCCAATACCATCATACCTGCTGCAACATGGAGGGCTGACTGGGGCTGCATGCTCCATGGAGCTGGAAGCTGGGAACAGGCAGGAGCCCTGTCCCTTCCAAGTTGGGGTGGGAGCTCCCTGGATGCTGTTGCAGCTGGCCAAGCCACGGCTGCAGACCTGGGCATCCCTGTGCTCTCAGTGCCCAGGAGCAGGCAGGATCCCTGCCCTTCTGGGTACAGCCACAGTCACCCAAACTGTAGCTGCAGACCCAGGCCTCCTGCTCCACAAAGCAGGTAGAAGCCCTGCACCCCCCAGGTGCAGCTGCAGCCACTCAAACAGCCGCTGTGGACCCAGGCATCTCTATAATCTTGGGGGCCCTGTAAGGCCCCCCTTCAAATCACCACAGGCTCAGAAGTGCCTGCTCCTGCTGCCTGGCTTCTCCTTGCTGTCTGCACCTGCTCCAGTCTTGGAGAAAAGTCAGGGCCAAGCCCAAGCACTGTCACAGCCTGGCCGGGTGTGCACATGCTTGAGGCAGTGCTGACATGCCAGCACCTTGCTGTCTTGGCACCCTCTGGACTTCGGGCAGTGACAAGCGTAAAAGGGAAGCTGAGATGGGGCTGAGGACAGCTCGGTGCTGGTCTACAGGTGCCTCTCAGCACCTACAGCCTGGGCATCATGAGGAGACAGACAGGTTCTTGGGCAGAAGAGGGCAGGTCCCCGGTAAGTCCTCATCTTCAGTCCGGAGTGGGAGGCCTAAAGGCTGGGGGCCAGGCTGCCAGTCCTTTGGCCTGCAGTGGGGACTTGTGGTGCCTTTTCTGGGCTCACCCATGGCTGCCCATGGACCAATTGGAGTGCATTTCTTTCCCTCTAAGACCCATAAAAGCCTTGGGCTCAGCCAGAGCTGAGAAGATGTTGGGACAGACAGCTGCAGAGAGGAGCAACCCACTCTAGGAACTTCTCTCTGCTGAGAGCTGCAAAAGATGAGGGAGAGACGATGGGAAGATGATGGGATGACCTGCCTGCAGAGAGCAGCCATCCACTTTAGGGCTTTCTCTCTGCTGAGAGCTGCATAGACGACGGGACAACCAGCTGCAGAGAGGAGCTACCGTCTCTGCTAGGAGCCGAATACTTGTCAGGACACTCTGGCTGCGGAAAGCAGCTGCCCCCTGCAGCTTTCTTCTGAATTGTTCTGTTGCTAAAGAAAGCTCCTGTTCATCTTGCTCACTCTCCACTTGTCTGCATACCTCATTCTTCCTGGCAGGACAAGAATTCAGGACCCACCCAATGGTGAGGCTAAAAGAGCTGTAACACAAACAGGGCTGAGACATGCCCCTTGCCTGCCATGTTGTGGGTGAAGAGAAAAAAAGAAAAACTGCGGCCCTTCTGGGAGCCCAAACTTAGGAGCTCCTCAAGCCAGAGCTGTGACTCCCTCTTTTGGAATCTGGTGTCATGGTGTTTTGTGTGGTTCCTGGTGTCTCCAAGCTTCTGGGCACCACCATGTTCCTTAGTGCCAGCTGTGGAAGCTGCTTGTGGTGTGCCTGGTCTGGCCACAAGCTTGCAGAGAGCCAGCACCTGTGTCGGCACCTGGAGCTGCCTGCCCCACTGCAGCAGCTCACATGTTTGACTGCACAGTGGCTGGACCCATGCTAGTTCACATACCCCTCATCGTTCTAGGCTTGACTCACCCTTGACATGGGACCCAGGCCGTTAGCATAAACCAAGAGCAGCCTGCCAGGCCAAGTGGGCAAAATAAGCCCAGAGGGCCTGAGCAAGGCTCAGGCAAAGGCGCCCCTGGCCACAGAGGTTTTCAGCCAGAAAAACAACACCCCAAAGATCCTGTAACAACACCATCATCTAGGTGCTTTCTCCTACCAGTTATTGGCTTGAAGTGCTGATAAATCACACTCTGTCTTACCTATGCTCCCTATAAATATACATAAAAGATAATTTCCCTAAGCATGGTAAAACTCTGATCAATGCTATAAAGCAAAATGTAGTTATTGCTGCCTGGCATATAAGTAATGCATTTCAACACTCACTGTCCTCCTTTAATAGTCCAGGTAGCATTTAGTCAATAAAGGCTCAGTGTATGTGTGTGTGTGTGTGTGTGTGTGTGTGTATGATTTTTCTTTCCTTTCTTTGCCAGACACAAGATTCTATTCTCTGCCCCACAGGGGTATGGAGTAGACCTCAAGAAATTAGCCAAGTGAAACAAGGACATTCTGGGAGGTGAAAGCAGTGTAAACCCCGCAGAGTGAGCTTCCCAAACTTCTGTGGGATTCAGATGTTTCATGGAACATAGACACTTCCTGGTGGGAGATGAGAACACTATGTACAAATAACTCTACTTGCTCAGGTTCTGCCTACTTCTATTTGTTTCTTTTGTGACAGCATGATTTTTCAAATAGCATAAGGGCAGGGTGATGCTTCTACTTACATAATGTTGCCCCTGCTGGGAGGTGGGATGTGGAGCAGTGTCACGTGGGGTACACGTGCATGTAGAATAGTGCACTTAGGCAAAGAGCAGGGGTGTCTTCAGTCACCCTGGCAATGCCAGGTTTGCAGCAGACTCCCTATGGGTGTCTTCCATTGTGACCTCAGCAATGTAGCCAAGGACTGGGATGTACTTGGGGTGAAAGTTGTGCCAAAAAGTTTAATTAGTTTTCTTTATCTTGGTTGCCACGATCTGGGATTCAAATAAGCCACTGAAAGGAAAAGCAGACTTATTTTAAGAATATGTGTGATGAGAATTGGAAATGAAAGACCATCTAGGACTTGGGGAGTGCTACGGGCCTGCTACTTGTGGCCAGTGTAGTACTGAGTCTCACAGCACACTGATCATCAGTTTTACTGCATGCCCAGCTCATTCTCCACCCATTGCTCATTGGATAGTTTCTCCGTCTTCTGCAGGACTGAGAAGGAGAGTGCTCATCTGAGTGGTCACATGAAAACCATCACCCATACTGTTATCAGGTCCAGGGTTCCCTCTTTACCAAGTAAATAATTCACTATAGAGTTGGAGCTATTTTATTCAATGTCTTTGATCTATCAAGGCTCTACTTACCCATAGGGAAAAGGAGTGCATAGCTTGTCTTTTTTCCTTCCTGTGCTGAGTGGAGTGACTCTCTCCCAGGATCTTCTGCCCCAAACTGTGCTAATTTGTATTAAGTTATTTTATAATATTTTATTGACTTGAATGTTTCTTTGATTTAAGTTTTAAGAATTATATAACATCATGGGGCGTTACAAAACTGTAAGACAAACATTTTATTGAATTGTTTTCCTAAACTCCGAAAAGCAGAATGAAACTCAAAATGAGCATGGAATGAAAATAGTCTACTTACCTTGAAAACTAGGCTTTCCTCTTAGCTGGTGATAATTACCTGTATTCACAGCCTTATTAATGTAACATCTGTATCCTTAAACATTATATTAATAAGAATTCTATTTACATTGTATCCCTTTTAACCAGTGAAGAGTTTGATAAGCACAGTTTCTATGTGGCTTTTACTGAATATTACTTTTAAATGTCATTGTTTTGATGGCATTTATCAGGCATTATAAGGACCTACCTCTTCATCAAAACTTCAGTAAATTTAAGTTTCAAATTTATTTAGATAAATAATACCTAGATAAATATGAAAATTATAATTTACATTAGTTCGGTCCGTTGTGCTTTACAAAGCCATCTCAAGTACACTATGGTATCCGATCCTCAAACCAATCATTTGAAAGAGGTAGGATGCGAGCTTTTGAGTTTAAATCCAACTTCCATTAAATGTTGAAGTTGAGATAACAACTTGGATATGTATTCTCTGAGTTTAATATTCTTGTTTTCTAAGAGTCAATATTATTGAAAAACAGCATCCCAGATGCAGGGAGTATAGCAGTTTCTGGTTCAGTCTCAGCCAAGACTTCACTATATAGGAGAAGTTTTATGTACCACACATTCTGAGGGGTTATCATGGGAATAACAGCTTGTGTTCACATTACACATGTGCAAGCTCATCATCTTTGGTCAAAATTGTAATCCCAGCATGAATTCCCCTCGACACTCTGGTTCATCTTTCTTTGGTCCCAGCGGTCAGTGTTCAAACATCAAATAATAAGAATACGCCAAATATAGTTAGGAAAAGAAATTTACTGTGAAGAAACATGAAAATCTTGTGCCACAGAGGTCCTTTGACAGAGGTTTGGCTTATAGTGACAGGATTGATCATACTGTTGGTTTCTGTTCCTCTAAAAAGTCTGTAAAAATATATCTCACAGAATATCGATTTTCTCTATTCATGATAATTCATGCATAGGTTAGGAAAGACTCTCCTTTATGAAGAATATATCTAGGATGACTACCACATTAAAATATTTTTATTATTATTTTTTAAGGGATGAAGTCACACTATGTTGCCCAGGCTGGACTTGAACTCCTAGCCTCAGGGGATCCTGCCTCAGCCCCCTGAGTAGCTGGGACTATAGGCATATGCCACCGCACCTGGCTTTACCCCCATAAAATTTTGTACTCTTTCCATGATGAGATCTTTTTCACATCAGGGGACATCAGGTTTAGACTGAACAGACAAACCCTAGTAGAGACATTTTTATCTCCCAGAAACACAACCCAATAAACCTTTAGTTTCCTGTGTTTGATTAGGAATAAGGTTAATCAGATGGAATCAAAATATGAATTTCCACATAATGAATTTTGACCTCTTGAACAATAAAAATTCATTGTAGCATGGTCAAGCAATACTTTGAAATGTTAACTAATGTATATTTAGTGCTCACCCTGGCTGCTTGGCTTATGAGTTTCAGAATCTTAAGTCTCAAGCAAACAGGGAGGATTTATGCACTTAAACATAATTCCAAGTGAATATATGATAGGAAAAAGCAAGACTTAGCACACACATTTCCTCCTCAACTTCCAAGACTTGAAACCAATTATACTACACTGAGGAAGGAGAAGAACATAAAGGTGAAACAAAAAGTAAGTAGATAATGTGGATCCTTGAGAAAGAAATTCTGTCACCCTGGTTCCTCCACCTCCTGAAAACAGTATTTTTAGGAAAATTAAATATAACAGCTGTCAGAGGGAAGACTTAGGGGGAAGCAAACTCAAAACTTACTTTCAGAAAGCAAAGCAACCCTGGAAAAGCTTATAATCTAATATTTAAAAAAATAGCAACCAATGCCACACAAATCAATGATTACTGGTTGAAAATAGTCTTGGAATTTGTTGAGCTCACTAGCTGTACTAATGCTTGCTGGATTACACTGGAGTAAATAATGCAATGTTTGAAAAGAATGATACCACCTATTGTATTAATCTGGATATTACTCGCTTCTACTTTCAGGCCAGTGATTAAGGTACCCACAGACAAGTTACTAAACATTAGGTCTTTAAAAAATATATATATTCTTCAACTCCATAAGCAAAAAGTAAGAGAAGTAAAAGAACTTTGTCAGTTGCAGTTTTTGAATGTAAGCAGCAGAAAGCAGAATTTAGCTAACTTAAAAAAAAGGCAATTTGTTAAAAGATGATGGAAAAGTTTTAGGATCAAAGCAGAGGCTGCAAATTAAGCAGGAAAGGGCAGGAGACAGGCAGCTTCTAGGATCTCAGGAACATCACTACATGAATTACTTGATGGTCTTCTCCCGGCACCATTGCAGGATTGAGTCACACGCAAACATGTTTATTCTCTGCCATTCAACTTATGATTTATATTTCAGAGGTAGGAATTTGGTCACATGCCTGTTGCTTGGATAAGGAAAGAACAGGGTTCTTTGACTGGCAGGAGTACCACCAAGTTGTATTCAAAGGTGCAGTTTCCCTCAAAAAGGAAACTGAGGTCTAGTACCCAAAGGAGGAGGGAATTGGTTTTACAGGGCTAAATTATGGCCTTTACAGGGCTAACCAATTATAGGGCTAACCAACATGTTCCCTGCAAATTGTATGGCATTTTGACATTTGTGAATAAACAGCAGCAAATAATACAGAAGTATTATTATATTTACATAATAAATATAAGTATGCAATAGTTCCTTGTGTTTCTTTCTATGTTTTCTGGTTTGCAGTATCCATTTGCACAAAGGATGTCAGAATTCCTCTCAAGTTCCAATTGCCTTTTAGAAGAAGGAACAACTTAACAGATCCTGAGATGCTAAGACTGGGTCTGAGCCAGAAATACTAAGTGCTGAACATTAACATTTGGCAAGTGACCATGAGGTCTCCTATAGGCAGCCATATATCTCTTCTTAAAAGAGAGAGTGTCCTTCCCAATCAGCTTGAAAAACAACCCCAGTACAGTCATCATTTAATATGCTTTTGTAAATTTCTTCTTCTAACTGAACATTCTTCTGTTGTAAGAACTGTTATCTCTTCATTCATCACTGATATTATCACTAGGAACCCAAATATTTAGAATCGCTCAATTCTCACAATTCACGATTAAGTAAAACTTACATTTAAAGTAAATATCTCTTATTTATTAAACTGGTTTCATGATAAAAGAGTGGAAGATGGACATCTATCATTACAGTCTACAATTTCCAGTTTGTAATAATGGCATGCTGATGTAAGTCATGCTTAGTTCTCTAGTGGACTTTCTGCACCAGTGTACTGGGCCTTTCAGTTGAACTAAAGACCGATCAGCTACTTTCTATATAAATGCACTAATCACTCATTTATTCATACCATTTATTAGAAACCAATTATTATAGGATATTCAAAACTCACTTAGGGACCAATTCATTTAAAAATCAATTACACAGTTAGATTGTATAATGTACCAATTAGTATAAATGATTTTCGGCTTTTGGAAACTATTTGTAATTTACAAAATATATCTCACTAAGTTAATAGAAATGATATATAAATAATTCAGCAACTTGTGTGTTTATTTACATCACTTCTTGTAACAGCACTAGTTATAAATGTTGGAGATGGGGGTATGGAGAATGCTACAACTCTTTACTTCTTATTTACCTCACTGCAAAGAGTACTTGAGGGTGAGCAACAGAAATTGCACCTAAGATGGGCTCCAGTTCCTTCAGGTAATCTAATCTGGAGGCATAAAACCAGAGCAATTGATTTGAGGCCCAGGTTGAACATAAACACAACACATAAACACTTTTAGATACACACTCAAATGCACACATAATATACACACCCACTTACAGATACACAGAGCTCATGAAAGTGCTCATCATGTAAGGCCAAAAGTGTTGACTCCCAATTATCTTTGAGTGTGAGCAGGTTACATCAAGACTATGAAGCCATTTTTTTGTTTCATTTTTGTATCCATTTCACCATTATATTCTTCACTGCACCTAGCATCATTCCTTCATACTAGTTGTTCAGTTGTGGTTTTTCAAATAAAAAAACAATTAAAAATTCACACAATTTAATAACGTCATTTTACAGTCATTACTGTACCCAATTATTTGCTCTGTAAAAGAAAGAAGAATTCACTATTTTATTCCACTTTGGCACCTTTCCTTATTTGTTCTAGTGAAAATGTTAACGAGAATTTTATAATCTCAAAACAGATGCTGTTGCAGACAAGCAGTCCAAAATCATCCACAAGCTGAGAATTCAGCTGCTGGACATTAGAGAGTAAGTCTTCTCCCTACGGAATACCCAAGGATCATATAATATCCCACACCATGCTTTTTTCCTTCTCAGGAATGTAGGGTGAAACGTAAGTTACAGCTAATTTGTAAGAGAAATTAATACCAAATTTATTCAATGTATGATAAAAAAGACATGTATATTGAAGACAAATGTCATGCTCAGAATCCATGACATTCCTAATGTTGCTCACATATTCCTGTGAAATTCCTGGAATCTTGAATATTTTAACCACGTTAGAGATGAAGCTACTGTCAGACACATGGGCCTTGGCACTAACTATCCCGACTCTTTGATTTGTCTTTAAATTTTCAGTACTGCAAAGAACTCCAGGGGAACATTTAAATTGACTGTTGGCAATCAGAAAATTGAAATGCTAACAAAGTAATCTCTGCACATTACTACTTTTTCAATGTAAAAACTTGGCTCGTTTCAAAATAAATCATTTTGTCAACCTTATAACCTAGATAGCAGCAAAACTTCATTTTGAAACAATAAAATTGAGTGAGGACAAAAACATCTTAAAAGCAAATGTTATATTCACATACATCCATATTTAGAATCATTGTCATTCATCACAAGCAATTGGATGGTCTTTTCTGAAATTCAGTCAATATTATTTTCCTACTTAGTTAGGTATCTGTTTTCAGAGTTTTAAGGATTTCTAGCCACTTCCGTTTTGTTGTTTCTTACTTTTTTTTCCTTTAAAATAAATAGCCAATAGAAATGACAATGTATTTCACATCTTTTGGTGATAGTGTAGATATAGTAGAGCCATCCATTCCCAAAGAGATTTGGCTGCTGTCTTAAGAGTGTTCCTTCTAGAACCTGGTTTCATCAGATGAGAATCACTTTATTTTCAGTGGGATTTGTGTGGACTGATAACAGATAAAGAAGTTCAGAGGACTCACATTATGATTAGGAAAATAACTCACCATGAGCAATATAGATTGACAAAATGGAGAACTTTGTAATGAAACCATGCCCTCGGTAATGTTAGCACCACGTAGTTAGTCACCTTTCAGGTATTAAATGAATAATTTACTCTTAAATTTTAAGAAACGTAGAAGGAAAGGAAGACACTTTCTGGTGAATTAAAGAAATATGGATTACCAGTGTCTGCTTCCTTGTGCCTCTAAATGTTTCTATGATAGAAGCATTTGGTCTAGAATGTCTTTCCCATTATGAGAAGAACTTGTCCCTATGACTCTTGGAATGAAATTGCAACGTCCCTGTATTAGTTTGTTCTTACACTGTTATGAAGAAATATTTGAGCCTGGGTGATTTACAAAAAAAAGAGGTTTAATTGACTCACCATTCTGCATGGCTAGGGAGGCCTAAGGAAACTTACAATCATGGCAGAAGGCACCTCTTCACAAGGCGGCAGTAGAGAGAATGAGCACCAGGAAATGTAGACACTTATAAAACCAAACCCATCAGATCTCATGAGAACTCACTCACTATCACAAGAGCAGCATGGGGGGAACCACCCCTATGATTCAATTACCTCTCACTAGGTCCCTCCCATGACACGTAGGGATTATGGGGATTATAATTCAAGATGAGATTTGGCAGAGGACACAGACAAACCATATCAGTCCCTGTCCAGGGCACTGAATGTTGAGAGTAAAGTAGGCTGGGGGAGGAAAATAGGAGGTGAGGGGCAAGAAGAGAGAAGAAAGGAAAGTGAGTCCGAGTTTACCTTCTGTAGAAACTGCAGCCCCTGGAAATCAAGCAGTTATCCAACTCCATTTGAAAGAAGTATCAGAGATCGCCAGATCTTGCCAGGGTGCCTAGGTGCCTGGGTGCTGGCTACAGTCAGCTAGGCTAGGTCAAGGACTAACACTTTCTTTTAAATTTCAGCACAAATTTGATCAGATGGAGCATCAGAAATATGATTATCTGAGTAATTCAGGTAAAGACAGAATTTTGATTGACCCACGAATGAACAGACTGAGATCATCCACTCCTATAAGCATTCATACAAAGTTCTTTTTCGGTTCAAACCCCACAGAACTAATACCTGAGGTAAAATAGAGAATGATTTTGGGGATTTTGAATGAATACAGGAAACTAGAACTCCAGTTTCTGTGTTTGCCTTGCAGAATCCATGAAGTTAAAGTAATCAGTTATTGCAAGAAGAAGGGGGTTCAAATCATTGTTTTCTAAGTTCATGTATGTGTGTGTGTGTGTGAGAGAGAGAGAGACAGAGAGAGAGAAAAGTGCAAAGAACTTAAGAGCAGAGCATTTTTTAGTTAAATGATTTTCTGCATTTTGAATGAATATGATTCAGACTTAAAACCAAACAAAACTTTTAATTCTTTAAAGTTGGTCAGGTTTATTTTAAGCAACAGGACTGATCTGCAGAAGAATGACAGAAATGTTCCTTTCTTCCTTGGTGGTTTACGGCTGAGACCTGTACTTCCTCAGTATATCAAAAGATGGGAGAATGTGTTCTGGCCTTGGGGTTGCCAGATTCAGTAAGTAAAAATGCAGGATTTCCAGTTAAATTTGGATTTCAGATTTTTAAATGACTGCTGTTTTAATATAAGTATATTCCATGCAACATTTGGGACATACTTATATTGAAAAACTTATCTGAAATTCAAATTAGCCAGGTACTTACATTTCACCTGGCGGTGCTATCTGGCCTCTGCCTGGCCGTTGTTTCTGTGAGTGGCTTATTTGACAATGTTTCCTGTACTATTTTTATTATCTTTCTGGCTAGAGATCCAGTGCTTTTCAGGCTCCCACATTTACCAGAGCCATCATGGCCACAGGGTTCTCCCAGACATAAACCATTTTGCTTCTGGTGACAAATCATAAAAGCCAAGATAATTGAAAATTCCAGTGAGAGACATAAAACAACTTATTGCACTGAGTGTCTGATAAAACCTTACATTTAAAATTTTATGTTAGTGAAAAAAAAAAAAAGAAATGAGATAGCATGTACAAAATCTTCCTTGTCAAACTTTGGCAACTGAGATCTGAAACCTTTGAATCTAAATCCCAACTCTGCCATCTACAAGCTGAGTAGAACCAAGTTATTGAACTTATCTGAGCCTCAGTGTCCTCGCTTTTACATTGGAGATAATGACAGATAGTAATACTAGCTACCCTAGGAAGAAGATTAAATGAAATAAGATATATAAAGTACTTGACACAGTCCTAGTAACAGCTCTTTCTGTTACTACTTTTACTACTGCCACCTCTACAACTATTGCGATCACTAACATTACGTGCAAGGCATTGTGGCAGACAATAATATAAAGCAATTGTTGAAAAGCTCACAGGCTGTTTTGGAAATAGAACAGCTCCTAAAGAAATAAAGAACAATACAAGTCAGCAGGTCCTAAGTGCCAAATGAGGGTCACAGATGGATAAACTACAAGAGCTCAGAGGAGGAAGGGACATTGGCCATATCCCTGGAAGCATATGAGGATAGAATGGTTTATGTCCTACCATGTTCCCCTGGGAACTTTCCTCTTAATAGACACCTCCAAATGCAGATAACTGATTACTTGCTACAGCTCTACCAGCTGCCTCTATTTCCTCCATACTACCTGCAATGCCCTAGGTCTCTTGACTAACAAACACAAGTGTGCTCCTTAGAATCACCAATAACTTTCTCCAGGTTAAATTCGAAAGCTGTTATTTCTTTCTGTATCCATCTGAAAACTTTTTTGACCCTCTGTTGATCATGCATCCATTCCTTTCTTAGTATACTCTATGTATTTACCTGTTTGACTCTCTTCTATTCTCTGCTTATGGATGCCAGCCAGTCCCTGGCCTTCTCTTTTTGCGCCCCCCGCTTTTTTTTTTTTTGAGACAGAGTCTCATTTTATCACCCAAGCTGGAGTGCGATGGCACAGTCTTGGCTCACTGCAACCTTGGCCTCCTGGGTTCAAACGATTCTCATGCCTCAGCCTCCGGAGTAGCTGGGATTACAGGTGCCTGCCACCACACCCAGCTAATTTTTTTTGTATTTTTAGTAGAGATGGGGTTTCACCATGTTGGCCAGGCTAGTCTCAGACTCCTGACCTCAGGTGATCCACCCTCCTGGACCTCCCAAATCTTTTTGCTCTTTTTTATTCCTCTGTATACTTTTTATCTCATTTGTGCAAATGGTTCCTGTTGCTAATTTTATATGAATATTTTGTTCCCTCTAAACAACTTTCCATTAATCACTAAAACAGTTGAAAGAGGAATATCCTGGTAGTGCCACATTTATGAGAATATTAGTAAGCCTATAGTCTTATACCAACAACAAATTCATAAAATTGAAGTCAATGTAGAATTAGCATTGCACTGAACCAGATTAAGGTTGACAGATGTCCACTCAACTAAATGAATATTTCCAACTTAATTGAATCATTTGGCAAGTTTTCCTAGCTGACTCATGTGGTTCTTCCCCATGCTTTGCCTTAAAAAGTGTATTATTAGGATGTCACCTTAGTAAACATTGAGAAATAGTAAACTTCCTGGCTTTTTTATTTTCTTTCTTTTTTTCCCCCCCCAATGACATCCATTGATCTACTCTTGGCGTTTTGTGAAACACGCACGCACCAGGGACCACAACAGCAGAACGTTAGAGAAAAAGATAGTGTCAGAAGTGGTGGGGACTTAGGGAAAAAAAGTGGTGACGGAGTTTTTTTTCTCTCTCTCTCTTTAACAGATTCATTTTCTTTTCATCACGGGGTGCACCCTGTTGGCGAGTTCTCCGGGTCAGACCTCCGATGCCTCCTAGGTCTCGGGGCTGGATCTAAAGTTACTCGTTGCTCAGGAAGAAAGTGGAGACGGTTGCAGTCCCCTCACTCAGTGGGTCCAGCTGTGTCCCCTCACTCTGTTCCGCCTCCTGCGTCCCCTCACTGAGTGGGTCCAGCTGTGTCCCCTCACTCAGTGGGTCGGGCTAGGCCCCTTCATTCACTTGCTCTTCCGGCTGGTTGCCCTCACTCAGTTTTTCCTCTGGCTGGGTCCCCGCACTCGGTGGCTCCGGCCGCAGCTCATGCTGAGGGAGCTCCTGGTTCAGCGGGCCACTGGGGCCTGATGGTGCTGGCCCGCTCCCTTCCTCAGGTGTTCTTACAGTCGAGGTCTTTTTTGGAGCACTTTTCTTCCTGGCTCTCTCTCCACGAGTTGCTTTTCCTTTCTTCGCTATTTTGGGACACTTCTTAGGGCTTCTGGGCCTTGGCTGAGAGAAGGACTTCCTCTTTCGTGTTCCCTTGGTGCTGGCTGGTGGTCCGGCGGTGGGCAGGCTCTCGGCTTTCCATCCGTCTTCAGCAAGTCAGCGTCTCCTAACGGTACGGAGTTTTCTAATTTATCAAAATAGGAGTCCTGAGACTTTTAAAAAATAAAATAACGTAGATAGCCTTAAGATTATTATAGAAAAATGTTCAGCTAGTGGGGGGCAAACAAACTTTTCCAGAGCACCAATTGCATGCCTGGTTTCATTTTTCAAATACAATTAAAATGGAAGTCCTGCCCTTTATCCAAATTCTCACAGAGAACATGAGACTCGACTTTTGAACTCAGTAATACTGATAATATTAGACAAATATCTTAATGATATAGACTACTAATAATTAGACTGTTTCCAGGTAATCACTTTTTGCATCTGAAAAAAAGGGAATGCTAACATTAGATGCCAGACTAATATCTTAAATATATATTCTAATTATTATTACACTAATAAATTGGCCTATGGAGCAAGAGATTTGCTGTTCTACAAAACTAACAAATCAATAGACTGGTTGGTTTAGGGAAACTACTCTTTAGAAAAAAATTTAAAACCCCAACATGAAAAAAGTGAAGTCTGTGGCTCTGCCTGGAGCCTAAAGAGAATTTGGACCTTAAAGAAAAATAAAGTAAAACCAACTATCAATCAATTGATTACTTGTCTTTTAGAATTGAGGATCTATTCAAAGATATAGTCCATAAACCACTTTCCTCAGACATTTTCATCAGAAGAATATTTCATTTTTAATAGAAATAAAATTATCTGCAATTCATATAAAGTTTTGTCATTTTCAAAGAGCTTCTTTACACACATGATGAATGGGACAGGATCTACAGTAAAAACAACAACAACAACATGGCTGTTGGTTCAGGCTCTGCCATTTTCAAGGTAATCAATTTTTCCATCTGGAAAAAAAGGGAATGCTAATACTTCTCAGAATTGCTAAGATGATTTATTTAAGTCACCTAGTAAGTTTGTCCATTGGGATCCATATTGGCATAAGGAAATAATACCTCAAATATCCAAATTATATAAAAATAATTGTTATTATTACAATAAAGTATACTAATTTTGAAACAAATATAAATGATTTTCTCACATTTTTCTGTCCTTCAGAAATGCCTGTCAATGTATAGAAATGATTTACTTAATTAATTACACGTATGTGAGCATCTTGAACATAGCCAGCAACAAATACCTGCTAACTGGTTTAAATGACATTGATGAATATTTAGACAAAAATTTCAGTAGGTAACTCTGAAGTTTCTATGTGCATAATGTAAAAGCAAAGAACATATTTTAGAATTATACCTGGATTACATGTATTCTAGTGATAAGGGAGATTTTGTGCTGATTCATGTAAGAACAGGCCTACCTGTCATTCAAGGCCAGCATCCATTATGATTGGTGGATGATTTCCATGCCATAAGTTTTAGATATTTTGCATTTCACCCTTCCCTTATAGTTATATAAAGATATTTTTAAAATTGTAAAAAATAATTGGTCAACACATACATGTGAACACACACCCATATATACATTTGCAAAACACAAACTCAACAAAAGACAAGTATCTAGAATATATAAAAAACTCTAAAAACTTGCTAGTAAACAAACAAATAATCCAATTAGAAATGGGCAAAAGATATAAAGAGACTTTTTTTTTTGAAGAGGACACACAGATGGCAAGTAAGCTTATGAAAATATGTTAAACATTATTAGCCATTAGGAAAATGCAAATTAAAATCACGATAAAATATCATTACACACCTATCAGGATGGCTAAAATAAAAACATAAGGACAAAGCCAAATGCCGGTGAAGATGGTGAAACTGGATCACTCGTACATCGCTGGTGGAAATGTAAAATGTAAAATGGTACACTTTGGAAAATAAGTCTGGCAGTTTCTTGAAAACATGCAACAACCATATGACCCAACAATTGCCCTCCTGGGCATTTATCCCAGATAAATAAAACTATATTCACTTTATGGGTATATAGCCCTAAACTGGAACAATCCAGATGTCCTTCAGTGAGTGAATGGACAAGCAAACTATGGCACATCCGTACCATGGAACACTATTCAGCAACCAAAAGGAACAAACCACCGATACACATGACAACCTGGATGAATCTCCAGAGAATTATGCTGAGTGAAACAACCAAAATATCCTAAAGGTTATATACTATATGACTCTATTTAGATAACATTCTCAACAGGATACAATTGTAGAAATGAGAAACAAATTAGTAATGGTCTAGGGCTAAGAATGGTGGGGGTGGGAGGAAAGGGGTGTGACCACAAGGGCAATGTGAGGAACACCTGAGTGATGAAAATGTTCTGCATCTTGACTGTATCAATGTCAATATCCTGGTTGTGATACTTGAGTTTTGCAGGATCATACCACTGGGGGAAACTGGGTAAAGGATAGTGGTGGGGAAATTATTCTGTGTCATTTCTTACAACTGCACATGAAATAATATCTCAAAATAAAAGTTTAATTAAAAAAACGTTAAAATATATGGCATTGAAATATTAATCTAGGCTACTGAGATTTTGATGCTCTCTTAAATTTTATACCCGAGTACTCAAGGTGAGTGACTATCTTGCCTTACTTTGGTTCCTGTCCTAGAAATCAGATTAAATGTGGAAGAAATCACAATGAATGGGGCTCTAAATGAATTGTCAGGAGTTTCCAAGGAGGATTCTGCAGGCTTGTGGTGATAGAGGTGATAGAATGCTTTAACATATTTTGGGAAATAAGAAAGGTAGTTAGTAAGGAGACTAGAAACCCCAAGAGGTTCAGGAGAAGTTTAAGAGACAGAGCTTGGGAACAGAATCTTCCTTAGAGCCCTTGTAGGGAAGCACAAAGAGAAGGGATATTATGCAAATATAGATATTTAGAGAAATCAAACAAAACTAGGTTTTTGTTGTTGTTGTTCCCCTTCCATCACTCCGTTCCCCCTGCTGTGAATCTTGCCAAGAGGAATCTTAGAATGCTAATGTCTCGGTATTTGACACAGCGAGTGATAATTGCACAGTGGCCGATTGATTTCTGACTCACCCCTTTGCAGATCAGCCCTGCAACTTTGCATTCATTCCAAGCCTCAAGGAGTGGAGCACAGCAGCAGCAGGGCCCACCTTCACCCGTCAGATAATAAAGTTAAGTCATGCAGCTTAAAATAAAATAAGCAAGAAGCAGATGGTGAAAAGGACAGAATGTAGCGTATTTAATCTGTCCATGTTTGTGAGGAAGCAATTGTCTTCTTAGCTTCAGAAAACAGAGCAAGACAAACAATAAAGCTTCTCTTTCCTGGACACATATGAAATTGTTGATAGAGATGATCTGGAGTTTGGGGTAATTTGACCCTCATCTTGCTGAATTCTCTTTCTTGGAACCAGGAAACTGAGCTGGCCTGCTTCTCCTGGTAGGCAATCAATGATAGGAGGAGGTTAGCAGCAGTCTGCTCAGTAAACAACTCCGAACAAAATGATCATACCCAAATGAAACCAATATTGGACAAAGTGAACCTCCCAAGGCCTGGGGTGGTCATCTATAATAAAAGAGCTGTCAGAGCAAATGGGCTAGTGTTAAATACTTCAGCGTAAACTGTTAGGCAGCGGCCCCTACGAAAACACAAGGTGGTGAGTAGTATCATGGAGCGTTTATTCCAATTTGGCTTGTTTAGAATCGCTACAATGCTGGAGAAAGACGACAGAAAAAATGACTTTGCCTCCTCTGAGAGGGCTCTCTGACACTGAAATCTGGAAGGCTGGCTTAAGCCCTTTGTCTGGAATTTATTCTTATTCCAGTTCAGATGGTGCCTGAGTATTTTTTAATGATGTGTCAATTAAGGCCCATTGCTGACTGCCAGAGTGGAAGGATTGGGTAGAAATCTGTGTGCGAGACGAGGTAGAGCCTGCTGGCTAAAGAAGGAGAAGCCGCGAGGAAATAGGCAGAGTTCCGAAAGCAAATGAAAATGAGGTTCAGCCTGGTTGTTGTTGTTGTTGTTGTTTTTCTTTTTGTTTTTTTTGAGACGGAGTCTCGCTCTGTCGCCCAGGCTGGAGTGCAGTGGCGCAATCTTGGCTCACTGCAAGTTCCGCCTCCCGGGTTCATGCCATTCTCCTGCCTCAGCCTCCCGAGTAGCTGGGACTACAGGCGCCCGCTACCACTACCAAGCCCGGCTAGTGTTTTTTGTATTTTTAGTAGAGACGGGTTTCACCGTGTTAGCCAGGATGGTCTCCATCTCCTGACCTCAGATGATCCGCCCGCCTCGGCCTCCCAAAGTGCTGAGATTACAGGCGTGAGCCATGGTGCCCAGCCTGTTGTTTTTCATTAAGTTTAATTACATAATGGGGAAAACATTCATAAAATCTACTTTTTTTTTTTTCAAAAGAACACATTCAAATAGAAGATATTTGGAGGTGGTCAAGAAGAGAACAGGCCTAGCAGGCCCAGCTGTGACTCCCTTGCCATTGTTCCATATCCTTGGGGAGTGTCAATTCCAAAACACAGGGGCGGGGTATGCTAGTGGACTACCTTCCGGTGAACGCCAGTTCCGTTATCTACATACACTGGGCTTTATGCTCTGCCTTATAGTACAATGAGTCGGAAACTGAGTGAGGTAGACGAAAAATGAGCCTCCCCTTCCCATGCTATAGCTGTTCTTGACGGCTTGTGAGTCTTCACCTGGAACAGTACACCTCACACTTCCCTTCCTTCTCTGTTTCGGACCTACAAAGAATGTAGCACACATCTCAACATTTAGCTTTCTCATGTTTTCATTTTCATTTACCTTGTTTGTTCATCCACCTGGCCAGCAGGTTTTGAGCGCTGAGGTTAACACAGTAAGCAAAATAGCCACATGGAGTCATATAGTTCCTGAGTCTCTCATAGAACTTCCTGTTAAGCCAGGTAGCAGACAATACCCAAAATACCTTAAAAACAAGGCCCCTCCCTGCATCTCATGATTTCTCAGAGATAATGGGGTATGTTTAAGTGGTTCCATTGGAAAATAAGTGATCTGATGAGTTCGCTGAACTCATTCCCTGTAATGGTTCCTAAATTAGACTTCTTTTACAAAAATACAGACATTAGGCTTATAACTTTGATGATTTCCTAACAGCAAAATATGAGACTTTTAAACATGGGATTATTCTAAACTATAGCTATATCGGGCAATAAAACATGAAATTGTCCATGCCATAACAAAATTAGAGATTAGAACCTGTCCTTGACTGTGGTTCTAACCATATGGACAGAGAAAATGGAGGAAACGGGTCAGCAGGGGGAGAGGAATGAATCAGACATTCAGAGGGCCACAGGAGCCAGGGATGGTGGCCAACTGTCTCCGTTCGCCTGCGCTGAGGGGTTTTCCAGGACCCTGCACTTTTAGTGCTAAAGCCAGGAATGAGTGAGTTAGCCACCATACCAGGGGCTGAGTTAGCCCCCTTACCAGGAGTTTCTGGACTCCAGCTTTGTTCCTGCACTCAACTCTGTGAGAAATTTCCCTTTTTGCTTATGCTTATCTGATCTGGGTTTCTGTCACTTACTTGTAAACCGGAGTCCTAACAAATGGTGAAGTAGCATTTTCCACTTTGTAAAGAATTTTTGAGTCTCACGACAACTTTTTGAGACAAAGTAGATGACATTCCCATTTTGAAGAGAGGAAAATTGGCTTGAAATCCCAGGCACATGTACCAGCTCATATGGCTAAGTAGGTCAGGTAGCAAAGCTGGGCCCCCTGTCTCCTGTCATGAGAGCTTTGTACTTCTGGAAAGCTCCCTCTCAGCGGGTGGGGGGTGGGTATCTTGCAGGAATAGTTTCTGTACTGCCTGGGCATCCAGCAGTCACAACCTGCACTTTTAAAGACACTTGCTCTTATATACCCCCTCTTCTTTACTTCTCTTAAATTTGCATGCTGCATAAACTTCCTCCACCCTACATTGTTTGAAACTCTGCCATTGTAGCCCCTTTTCCTATTCAGGGTTTTCTTGCCACTTCACTGAGTGAAAAGGTGGGAAAGTAAGAGTAACCAGAACTCAGAGATGACCCCTCCCTTACAGTCCTTACAAACATGTAATTTAATCCTCAAGGCAATTGGATGATATAGATTTTACTCTTTCCTTTTATAGATAAAGAATTTGAATCCCAGAGATGATTAAGTGGCTTTTCCAAGATCACTCAGCCATTATGCAGTGAAACTGAGATTCCAGTTCAAAGTGTCTGACTCCAGAGCCCATTCATTATTTTGCCCATATATAATGCAAACTTCTAGGTAGGCACAGCCCTCTATTTTGGAGCACATAATTTATTTCACTGGGAGAACAAAAGTGAGTCTGTGCAAACTCTCAGGACAGAGGAAGCTCGGTGATAATGTTGGGTGACTCTGGGTGCCGTTTTAGGGTTGTCCTATGCAGCATAATTCTAGAGCTGCTAGAACAGTGTAGGCCCTAAGATAAAGTATAGTTTCTTTTCACAATTCATTTATACTCACTCTGGAAATTTTTCCTTTAAGCATTTGGAAGGCCCTTATGTTACCAGAAAGGGATTCCAATCCAGACCTCAAGAGAGGGTTATTGGATCTCACACAAGAAAGAATTCAGGGTGAGTCCACAGAGTAAAGTGAAAGCAAGTTTATTAAGAAAGTAAAGGAATAATGGCCAGGTGCAGTGAGTCATGTCTGTATTCCCAGCGTTTTAGGAGGCCAAGGTGGACAGATCACTTGAGGTCAGGAGTTCGAGACCAGCCTGGCCAACATGGTGAAACCCTATGTCTACTAAAAGTACAAAACTTAGCCAGGCATAGTGACAGGCCCCTGTAATTTCAGCTACTCGGGAGGTTGAAGCAGGAGAATCACTTGAATCTGGGAGGCAGAGGTTGCAGCGAGCCGAGATCACTCCACCACACTACAGGCTGGGCAACAGAGCAAGACTCTGTACTTAAAAAAAAAAAAAAAAAAAGAGAAATAAAAGAATACTACTCCATAGACAGAGCAGCCCTGAGGGCTGCTGATTGGCTAGTTTTATGGTTATTTCTTGACCATATTCTGCCAATAATCCAAGGGGTGGAGTTTTCATAAGTTTTCTGGGAAAGGGGTGGGGATTTCCTGAAACTGAAGGTTTCTCTTCCTTTATGCCACATAGGGTAACTTCTGGACATTGTCATGGCATATGTAACCTGTCTTTGCTCTGGTGGGAGTGTCTTTTAGCATGCTAATGCATTATAACAGGCAGTGAGGACAACCAGAGGTCACTTTCATCACCATCTTGCATTTGACGGGGTTGGTTGGCTTCTTTATTGCATCCTGTTTTATCAGCAGACTTTTTTGTGACCTGTATCTTGTGACCTCCTATCCCCTCCTGTGACTAAGAACGCCTAACCTCCTGGGAATGCAGCGTAGCAGGTTCCATCCTCATTTTACCCAGCTCCTATTCGAGATGAAGAGATGAAGTCGCTCTGGTTTGACCGCCTGTGACACGCAGGATGAGTGTTCCTCCAAAGGAAATAAAACATTTCAGGGAGAAGAAAGTGAAATAGGCACAATCTTTTGTTTAATGTCTATTATTAGATTTACTACTAGATGTTTATTATAAAATTTTAATTATTGAAAATAATATAATTTTAAAAGTATTTAAAATACATATGAATAAAACAAATTATAAAAGGTCATCCTAAAAACATCTCCCCAAAGTCACCTCTGTAAAGATGTTGCTGTTCATTCTTCCAGGTTAAATACACACACTCCCCCAAAAACATCATATAAAAAAGGTTTTAGAACCAGCTTATTTTCCTTTAACAATAAATTGTGAATATCTGTACATGTCAATGAACAATTATATTTTTAATAGCATAGAGAATTAATCTCTACCCAGATAGATGCTGGTAGTTATGTTTTATATCCATTCTTTCCTCTTCCCCTTCCCCCATCACCAAAATCCAGGCCCATCCATGAGTAAAGCAGTGTCTGATGAGCTGAAGTATTTAGTAAGCTAATGTTCACTGTCCCCAGCAGGAGGCCTGCACAGCTTGGCTGATGAGAAATGAACTGCCTGAAGCGATCTTTTAATGGCAACTAATTTCCCATATTTGATTCTCAGCTTAGCCAACTAACATCTAGTTCAAGCGTGACAAGGCATTCACAGTTCCTTTTGAAAGTTCTCTGTCTGAGAAGCCAAACAATATGTTCAGGGCCATCGTGACCTTCCAAGATCTTGTCCTGTCTACTCCAGACCAAACTTTGATCTGCCAGGGTCAGTGATCTTATGAGAAAAAGTTTATGTCTTTATATTGAGCTCTTCTTCTTTTTGATTCTAACTATTTTCAGATAAGTTAGCGCTGAAAATTACTGAGCAACAAAGTTTGTAAATGTCAACTGAGACTCTTCAGAGAAACCATAGAGCTATTTTCATTTTCTTTAGGTTCGTATAAACAGTTTCCTATCAATTGGTCTTTTTCATTCTTAATGCATTTAAGATATCTAATAGGTATTAAGCTCCTCTGTCCTTGCTTTAAACAAATCCTATTACTCTGTGATTCTATCCCATTACACAGTGATTACTGAACAGAGCTCAACTTAATTGGATATGATCATGTCCTGGTATGTAGAATTATCCAGGAAAATTAGTACTTTTAGTTGTCTCCAATAGCCCTATTTGTGGCTGTATTTTATACTTTTTTTCTAAATCTACAGATGAGTTCTTTTATATTTTTTTGAAAGTGGCTCTAAAATTTCTGGTTAATAGCTACAGCATGGCTAGATTCAAGGGAGACTACATTCAAGGATTACTTGATCTTAAGTTTTATAGGCAGAGAGGTAGGTGTAGCATAGCTTAATGAATATTAGTGTCCTGGTGTTATACATAGGGCTGTGCGTGTGTATGTATGTCTGAAGGTTTTAATATCATCAGAGAAAATTGCCAGGTCCTACTTGCCACCTCCCACCTCTGTTTCACATACCTAGTTTTGGAAGCCAGGATTCTAATTATTTATATTTTGGACTAGATTGCCGTTTTTCAATTCTGAGACAATCTCACCACGTTATTTACACCTGAGTAAGAATGGCAATCTCAAACAGTACTATAAATCACTTGCCAAAGCCTAGCCGAATTGAGCATTGCAAGCCTCAAAGAAAAAACCAGTCAGCAGAGGCCGTCAGGGGGCACGATAGGCCTCGGGTCCTCACCCTAGACGGATTAAAGCATGAATGTGTTCCTGTCCTTGAGATGATCCTGAGCTGTTCATTTCAGGGAAGAAACAATCACACAAAACTAGACTCAGTGGTTCATTTCAACTCTTTAGGAAGAAGTGAGATCCTTGTTGCCTTAGAGAAAGGCCATTCCAGATACTCCTCTGTCCCAATAGTCTCTTAAATTGCACATGAAACAGTTTACCTAGTTTCAGACTCACTGATATTGGTTCATCAGCAGAGTAGTCAGCTAGCATGGAAACTTTTGCTTTTCTAAAAACCCTAAAACATTTGATAATTTTGCAGGAATATCCTTAACCTTGATGTGGTTCAAAACCACATCACACAGTGGTTATGGCAGTAGGCTCTGGTGCCAAACTGGTCTGGCTTTGAACCTCAGCTCTACCACATGTTCTTGCTATGA
This sequence comes from Colobus angolensis palliatus, assembly GCF_000951035.1. Lineage (NCBI taxonomy): Eukaryota > Metazoa > Chordata > Mammalia > Primates > Cercopithecidae > Colobus > Colobus angolensis. The sequence goes on from NW_012114710.1 coordinate 3,934,859, forward strand.
CGTTGGACAAGTAAGGTGGCCTTTAGAAGTCTCAGTTCTTCAATCAGTGAAATAAGAAAAACAATAACAACCATCTTCTAAGGCTGTCATGAAGAATAAATTACATACACCATGATTTTTAGAGCAATGCTTGAAACATAATAAATTATTATTCATTGTTACTGTTACTATATTAGTTTTACTATTATTATTTTATCCATGCTTTCAAAGCCCAGGCAAGTTAGGCATGATTTTTAGGATACAGGATTTTAGATACCTAATTAGGTCACAAACTCTGATTCATTAACCTTCCATCTCAATTAGATGACAGTCTCATACCTAATGGTCATCAACCATCAGGTTGCAGGCACCAAAAGCCCTAGACAAACTCTGCCTTTCTGTTTCTTTCTTTGTTTTGGTTTGGTTTGGTTTTAGGATGGATTCTAATAAGAGTAATTATTTCAGTCTTAGATCCTTATGCTTTTTTACCTTATCGATGATGGCCAGGAATTGGCCAAGAAATGGCTAAAAATGTGTCAAAGATGCTCTGGAAAGGGAGGATTGGCATTACATATTTTTAAAGGGTAGGAGTAAACAACTGTGGACAGTAGCTGACATTCACAGTCGATAGTATGGAGTTGTTATTTGATAAACTGTTTTGTTTTTTCCTTGCTACATTATTCAATATGGTAGTCATTAGCCTCATGTGGCTCTTTAAAGTTAAATTAAATTCATTAGAATTGAATAAAATTAAAAATTCAGTTCCTAAGTTCTCATTACCATTGGCTACACTTTAAGTGCTCAGTAGCCACATGTGGCTAATGGCTAACATAGTGGACAGTTCAGGTTATGGAATATTTCCATCATTATAGAAACTTCTACTGGCTCACTTGACTTTCTAGGGTGCAGGGAGAAAATGACCAGCTTCTGGGTAGGTTGAGGCTTATGTGCAGATCCTTTCCACTGTCCCAAGTATTCACACTACCGAGGCTGAAGTGCCCTGAAAATGTGCTTACTTTTCAAATGTACAAGATGAATTCAGTTTTGACCCAACCCTTGGACTGTGAAGTAGCCTGAAGGGACTTTTTTAGGTCTGGAAAAAAGTAGGAAAACTGTCATTGAGCCTGACCCTGTCTGTCAAGGATGACTTCAATCTAGTTAGATCACCTGTCACTTCGTAGTGAGAGGTGTGGGGTCCAGATTTTCAGCCCCGCCAAGTGAAGGAGACGACGAGATGCTGAACAGACCAACACTAACAGATGTTTCCTAGGGTTCAGCTGGACCTGGCATAGGCATCAATAAGATTTACTTAATGTTGACACTTCTAATGCAGAATGCAATGAGTAATAACCAGATCAAGTTTCCATATAAACAAAATTATTCTCTCCATTTTGAAGGACTATGATTTGGCATTTTTAGGTGACTTGCCTAAGTTTGGGTATCTGGTATATAGTAGCTACATGTGATTTTAAGCCAAGTTTTCTGATTAGAAATTCTGAGACTCCCCCCATAAACTTAGCTATATTGTAGTTTTAACAGTAAATATAAATCACAAGCATCTTTGGTAGTGTGGTCAGAGTTTATTTTTATCTTGGGCTAATGATCTTTCATTCATTAGCATGAGCATCCCATTCACACATGGACCCATGATTCCAATAAAAATGTCACAAAGGTAATATGACTATAATTATTTTATTTTTCAAACTAGGATACCATAGATGCAAAGCCAAAAAAAAAGTACATTTGCCCTCTTATCTCTCACAAGCTCACCTGGCATATGCCAATCAGGTAATTGCTTGTGCAAACGGATCATTAGATGCACAATTACCTCATTTGAAACACAAATTCAGGGCTGAGTAGAAGCATTCCCTGCATGTGCAATTTTGTGAGTGTACTAATCATTATAGCCAATATGGAAAAATTAGCCCTTAAATTCTTTTCGCACCTATGGCTTTCTGTTTCCTTTGCTGATGGTATTCATTAAAATCAAACAAACATGATGTGTTTTTCTGGACATAAACAATTAGTCACTTTCCGTCATCGCTACTTGAGTAAACATGTACATAAAACCATGTTGTGTATGCAAACTTCACCTCATTCAATCTAAGCAGGGTAGTTCTCCTTTTACCCCAGGCTTCAGCTGACATTCTAGTTCATAACTGTTTGCATGGAAATGATGAAGCCTTTATTTTATTTTATATTTTTTCTTTCCAAATACATTTGGCAAAATCTTCCAAGCTGTCTCCTTTATGGCAGAATATTGTCCTTGGCCCATTTATATGCTAATTGCTGAAGTGTTACCTTTTACTGACAAGTATTTACATGTTAATTAACTTTGGGAGGATGGTTAGAAATACTAGTTTGCCCTGTTTAAAGTGATAAAGGGGATGTTCTTTCCTTTCAAGAAGAGAACAAAGACAGTATCATAAAAGGAAATTATTTAATTACCTCCTTCTAAGGATTAGAAATATGTTTTCCAGCCTTTCTCTCTGTAGAGGAATTCTCCAGATTGTGACCTGAGGCACAAAAGGAGCAGGGAGTGAACATTCTTCCTTTTAATCTGAGTTCCAGGTGAACACATCTGGTACATGGAATCTAGGTCAGTGATAGTGAAGGAGGAAAAAGAAAAAGAAAATGAAAAGCAAGCTTGGAAATAGTATATATTTAATCTAGAATACATGAGCATAAATTGATTCCATGAAAACGAATACAAATGAATTAAACATACTCTCTTGACCTCTGATTTTATTATACTGTCGTGTGTCCTGGAAATCACTGAAGGGAAGGGAGTAGGAGAGTTAGGATGTGATAGAAGATGATATGATGGAAATACTGAACACCTGACAGGAAGAAATGATTGAAGTGGGAGTTAATAACACTAAAACAACTAAAATGAAGACTACTTTGAACTTAATGAACAAAAGAAGTATAGTGACGTATGGCTCATCAAATAGGAGCAACAAGTAGAAAGACACAGGTATAAACCAAAAATAAAAATTCTAGGTCCCAGAACCAACTAAACGAATCCCTCTTCTTAGTCAAGGGCATTCCAAAATAAACCTGAAACACTAGTTCAGGCCACGATGGAAATGGGTGGTCAAACATGACCCATTATACCTTTCTCCCTTTGGAATTCAGTCTCAACTGACCAGCATTAACATTAAAACAGAGAGACTTAAGATTAACAAAGCAGATTCTTCACACCAATAAAATGCCAAAATGACAGCTAACAGACCCTAAAAGAAATCTAAGTACCTTTCCCCCCAAATATATTTATTTGACATATTTTGTAAAGGCCCTGCAAAGCTGTCTCCTGCAGGGAAAATCTATATCCTGTACAGAATCTCTTTCCCTTGCCATGCTTTTTTCCTGATCCAGGAGAGAATTAACTAAGAATCTGGTGCCTTTTATTAAGTCTGATAAGAAATATTTACAATCTATTCTCTCTGAAGCCCTGTTACTTGGAGGCTTTATCTACATATAAAAACCTTGGTCTCCACAAGATCTTATGTTAACCCAGACACTTCCTTCCTTAGATAAGCTTTTTCAACCACTTGCCAATCAGAAATATCTTTGAAATCTTTGAATTCACCTATGACATGGAAGCCCCTCCCACCCCTCCTATAAAACCAAGCTGTAGCCCAATGACCCGGGCACATGTTCTCAGGATCTCCTGGGGCTGTGTCATGGGCCATGTCACTCATATATGGCTCAGAATATATCTCTTCAAGTATATTTCAGAATTTGACTCTTTTTGTCAATACAGGAAAGTTGATCCTTGTCAGCGTATAGAAGGATGTTTAGGGGAGTGGATGATTTAGTGAGTCATACTTAGGCACTCTAAGGCTTGTAAACTTATAAATGTCCATGTTTGTTCTAATCATATTCACATGATTTTTTGAAATCTTCATTTTCAGGTGAATATCAGTGGATACAGTGAGTCTTGTCTTTATCATCCTCTGGATGCTTGCCCAAAATTCATTCTGGCAACAATTTCTGGAGATTTTACCTGTCCCTATTTTTAGAATATACCTAGACCTTGTTCTCCATTTCCTCTGCCTTTTAAAAGATCACTACTTGCCTCCTCAATGTTATTTAAAAAATCTCCTAACTGGTCTTATAACTTCCAGCTTGTCTAGTCTCCAATTCACTTTCCGTACCTTTGCCAAGATGATTCGCCACATCCTCACTTCATTGATTTATCCATTCAGTAAACATTTTCTTGTTGAGGGCTCAGTGGTTGGTGTGTAATTTTACATAATTGTGTACTCTAAGAATTTGAATGGGTTTGCTATACAAGTTACATACCCTTTCACTTGCTAACTGATAGTCACATTCATAAAATCTAATAAGGTCTAAGAGGACTATGCTGTGAGCTCTGAATTTTGGATTTGAGGCATTTTTGGTGGTTCAATAGAAAAGGTAGAAATGTTTGTATTTTTCCACAAATGTTAAGTATGTGAAGTTTACATTTTTCTTCTCTAGTAATATAGATCTGCCCTACCAATGGAGGTATCTTTTGTGATACTACCACTTAGAAGAAGTGGAAAAACAGAAAGTTACATACCATCTTCTCTAACTTCTTTATTCTTCAAAAGGGAGGTAGTGAATGCTAAAAAAAAAAAGTGAGGTCATTGTGGGGAGGGAGGTGGGAACTTGTGCATATTAATGTATAGAGGAAAACAAAAAGATAAAGACAAAATATAAGTTCAAGGAGTTGTGTGGGGAGGAATGGGGATAATGGGAGGAGGAATAAGGAATGCCAAAAAAAGAGAACAGACAAAAAAATTCTGATTTCAAAGCAGAAAAGTAGTCCCTGATGGGAAACGTAAAGAATACAGAGTAAATGTTTTATATGCATCTCAACATGCTTAAAATTAGTCTCTGGTAATAGAAGTAACATCATTTTGCAACCGAAGATGGATATATCTCCTTTGAAAGACTTTCTGTTTTAATAAGGAAACATAGTATGCTAATAGGGGTTTATTCATTAATTTAAGCATTGTATGAAATCTTAAACTTCTGATCACTGGAAGAAAGTTAACATCAGTATTTTGTAGAGAGGAAGTAATTTTCCCGGCCGGGCACGGTGGCTCAAGCCTGTAATCCCAGCACTTTGGGAGGCCGAGATGCGCGGATCACGAGCTCAGGAGATTGAGACCATCCTGGCTAACACGGTGAAACCCCGTCTCTACTAAAAAATACAAAAAACAACAACAACAACAACAAACTAGCCGGGCGAGGTGGCGGGCGCCTGTAGTCCCAGCTACTCCGGAGGCTGAGGCAGGAGAATGGCGTAAACCCGGGAGGCGGAGCTTGCAGTGAGCTGAGATCCGGCCACTGCACTCCAGCCCGGGCGACAGAGCGAGACTCCGTCTCAAAAAAGAAAGTAATTTTCTGATTGTGTGCCACACAGAAAAGCATTATTGCCATGTTGCATTTTTTTTGACTTTTTTTTTTTTTTTCCTTTTCACATTTTGTTTGGTCTGGAGCCAAAAGAAGAAATAGAGTCTGAGTGCCAGAACTTGGAAGGATAATTAGGGCCTTTCCTCTAACTGGTCGGCTGTAAGCAGGCAGTGGGAGCTCTTTCTCTCTGAAGTAGCAATCTGTAAGAGAAGAAAGACCAAGTGTTTTTTGTTTTGTTTATTTTTGTTTTTATGCCAATGTTGCTCTAGCTCTAGCAATATTTACTCCCCCAAAGGGCTCTTGTCTTGACATGGTGATCCCCATGAGGACATTACGAACTATACTACACAAACCTGATAGAAAGCCACAGGTAGATAAAGACTATGTGTGAATAGAATTCAGGTTGAGTAAGAATGGTATGTTGTGAAAATATATATTTACATTTTTTTCAACAAATAGATGAAGCATTAAGTATCAATAACATATGTCAGACTATGTTCTAGGTGATCAGAATACATCAGTGAGCCAAGTCACCTGCCTTAATGGAGATTACAGTCTGGTAGAATTATACCTTCTTGTTTGCTTTTTTTTTTCCTTAAATCTTGCTTTATTAAAGTATGTTTTCAAATATAAATTATTACAAGTTACACTGGATTACAATAATTAATTGCAGCATCTTGGGAAAAAGTAATTTATTGGGAGAACAGTCATTTTTTCCACTTAATAAAGAATAGAAGAGCCGTCTGTATCCCAAATCCCTAATTAAACCCCACCTCTAGGCCACCTATGAATTTACTGGAAGTATATTTTAATTACAGACAAAATATCAAGTATAAAATTTGTTTATGTTCTGCTTAGGAACCTAAAAATAGGAGATGAGAATGAGCATCACAGTCACAGAGTCTTTGGAAATGTTTTATATTTATAAAGAAAAAGTTTTCTGTAATACCTTACATTTTGTTAAACTTCTCTCATGATCCACACACACATAAATAGCCCATTGAAATCTTCTCATTTATTGTTTACTTTTACTTCAAAAGTGAATATAAAAAGGAAGAAATTGTTATCTTTTTTTTGAGACTTTAGAAATGTTGTATAGAAAGGGGGATAAAATGATTAATTCTCTGTCCAGTCAATAGCTATAGTAACTATTTAGTATGATGAAGATGCAATAAGATATGAAATTAATGAACAATTGTCCTAATTTTCAGGAAACATTATTATTTTAAGTCCTCTATTGCTCAAGTCTCCTATTGTTTAAATTTTTATCTTCCTTTCCTTTTGAATGCTAGAGTTAATGACTGAAGTGTTCACATCAGAATTTTCCCCTTTTATGTAGCCCTCTCAAACCCCACAGTTCACATCCACTTGAAACATACATAATTATAAAAGATGAGAGACCAATTATTATCTTCTCTCCTCCCTGTATCCTCACAGGTGCCTGGCTACTTCAAGAGTTGAGCTAATCACAGGGAAGATTCAGTCTCAGTTCAGCTGCCTCATTTGATCAACTCAAGACTGAGTCCAACAAAAGTGGTCTGTTTACTGAAACTCACTTTCATTTTTTCTCATTAGTCTATACATGATTGAGATTGGAAAAGGACAAAAGAATAAAACGAATAATGACAAGTAAAAATCATTTTCTCTGGCCCTTGATTTTTGCCTTCTTTTTTTTAAATGTAGTTGTGTGCTCATTTTTTTTTTCCTTTTTTATTCTCTGCTTTTCTTTTCTCTTGATTTTCCCATTTATGAAGGGGGAATTAGGAAATCCATGGTCTGAGTGCTGAGATGTTCTGATAGACCTTCAAGTTTTCAGCAGTACTCTGAATCAGAATAATATACTCCATCAAGGAGCCTGACAATTGGCAACACCTTCCCAGAAATTCAGGAGTGCCTTTGCATGAGGAAAAGCAGAAGGGAGTAAAGTCATGAAAAATTGTGTGTGTGTTTATATAAAATTATATATTTTTGTTCACACATAATAATTACATATTTCTGCTAATTTTTCCTTTTAAAGGCTGCTATTAAGTTATTTAAAATCTATTGCCTAATAAAACTGCAATTCACCTTTGTAATTCACTCGTTTGTTCGCAGTCACAGAGAAGATAGAAATTGAACACATTTTCTGCTCTCCTTCAATACCAGCCTCCGAATAAAGTGATGGTGGAGAGAAAACAAGGATCTTGTTTCAAAAATCCTTTAATTCCATGTAATTGAAAACATGAGTCCAACTGACATTTTTAAGAAAGGTAAGGAGGGAGTGTATTACTAAAAGTCCTGAAGTAGTGGTCACGTAAAGATTATTACATGGATTAACAATGTCACTCAAATAACCATTTTTTCCCTTATGTCTTTCTTTCCTGGTGCTATAAGATGGCCTCCCACAGCTAGTGGAAATTATTTGCTCCTAATTCACATTTAGCAGGAAGTAACAGTATGTCTTGTAACAGTTCTCTGGAGGATCAAATAAACTTTTTTTTGTTCCCCATAAGCCCCTATCTGAGTGTTTGATTGGCGCAATTGGTCACATTCTCTGAACCAATCATGCAGTTAGGAGGATGGGACCTGTGTGTTGACTGGCTGAACCAGTCAAGACCCACACACATGGAGATGGGGTGAAGTCAGTACATAGGCTATATGGGTGCCATACTGATGGCTGAATTATGAAAAACTCAAGGAAAAGGGTGAATGCATGTTGGGAGGTTGAAAACGGTATACAATCACCTCAGAGATAAACATCGGAAGGGTTAGGCAGTTCTTAAAATGTCATTCTCAGCCCTCGAATGACATCCAGAACCTTAGCCTAGTGTAGATCAATAATTTGTCACTCACATTATTGATAATGATGGAGTAACCATTAATTCAATAGCATTTAAAAATTCCTGTACAATGAATTTTACATATGTAAAGTGAATTTTTACATTAGGTGAATTTTACATATGCATGGTGAATTGGACTGGTTTTTGTATTTCAAAAAGAAATTTAGGCACAAGGGCTGTATGAGAGTTACATTTTACCAAGTTATCCACCAGTTATTTAACAATGACTAGTCACAACACATGCCCTGCCGTGACACCAGTCTGCGGGTGTGAACTGGCCAGAAGGAAGGAGGGGATAGTAGGCTTGGCAGGGCCTATTGCACAAATCATAGTCTAGGGATTTATTAACAGGGCCCTGCGGTAGTGCTGACTTTAGCACAACACAGGGTTTGCTTTGCACATTGTAGAGGAAGCTCTACATGTTGGAGATATCTAAAGAACTTCACTTAAGCAATGATTTCCTTATTGTATAGACTATGAGTTTTATTCTACAAACGTGAAAACATAAGAGGTATAACATTCTTCTGTTTTTTTTTTTTTTTTTTTTTTGAGACGGAGTCTTGCTCTGTTGCCCGGGCTGGAGTACAGTGGCCGGATCTCAGCTCACTGCAAGCTCCGCCTCCCGGGTTCACGCCATTCTCCTGCCTCAGCCTCCGGAGTAGCTGGGACTACAGGCGCCCACCATCTCGCCCGGCTAGTTTTTTTTTTTTTTTTTGCATTTTTAGTAGAGACTTGGTTTCACCGAGTTAGCCAGGATGGTCTCGATCTCCTGACCTAGTGATCCGCCCGTCTCGGTCTCCCAAAGTGCTGGGATTACAGGCTTGAGCCACCGTGCTGGCCATTCTTCTGTTTTTAAAAGTCAAACTAAATGTAATTCATTTATTTGGTAATGATCGAGAATGTAATTTTAGACATTATGGAAAGATTTTTCCTCCTTATTTTTCTTCTCCTCCTCTTGATAGTCCTTCTACCTTTAATTAAACCTCCTTTCCACAACCACAGTGGCTTCACATTTATCAGTCTTCTAGCCTTTATATCCCAGTAAGTTCTTATTGTATTTTGAAACAAAGACTTTCAGCACAATAAGGGATCATAAGGACCAGGCTGTTTCGTTTAGAAAAGGGAAAATGCAGTAAGAATCAAAGACAAATTAATAATTCATTATATTGCTGCATATTACCATAGGATATATTCTACAAACAGTTACATAGCGTTTCCTGCATTATATATTGTAATTCACCTCCCCCATAACAACAAAAACACACACACTAGAATAGGTTGCCAAAGGAAAGTGCAAAATCATTCCCTGGTGGTCTTCATGATAAATCTGAAAACTTCTTACCCTAATGAGTTTAGGAGATACTTTTTAGGTTTTCAAATTCTTCCTGCGTGGAAGCTTCTTCCCCTCCCTTTTCTCTCTTCACCTAATTCAATCCTGTTTACCGTAATGACCTCAGGTACTCTTTCTGTTCAAATTATCCCAGCACATCCTGGGCTTTTCCTTTAGAATACACAGAATTGGCAAATATAAGTTGTATGTCATTAATTGGTTAATGTCTATCCTCTCTGTTAGACAGTCACACTCATTTGGCCAATGGTCATGCCCTATCTCCAGGTTCCAATGCAGTGCCTGTTATATAATGTGTTCCATAAATGCTACCAAACAAATGAACATCTCACTTGGTAGACAGAAAATGGAAAGGAAGGAGAAAAAGCATATAGTCTTTTGTAGTGCCTAGCATTGTGCTAGGCATTACTTATTATTTTATTCTCATGGCAACCTACAGTGATAGCTGATATTATCTTCTTTTGCAGATGAGGACACTGAAGCTTTAGAGATTGTTTAACTTACCTGAAATCAACCAGTAGGTATAAGAATATCTGCCTTCAACTAGCAGTGTGTTTTTCCGTGATTTTATTTTCAAGATTAGTTGCATCTTCTTTCAACAGGTTCTGGAATATTGAAGGTGGGGAATGTGAAATATTGTTTTCCTCTTAGAAGGAAATGACAGAAAAGATATTATCCTAAAAAAGAAAATAAGGGAAAAGACATTTAAACTAGCTGTGGAAATTTAAAGAAAGGTGCAGAGAATAATTTTACTGGGATGACTTTTCTCTTAATGTGCCCTAAAGAAAGTACAGTACCGCGTACTGAGGTTCACTCCCAGCAGCAGGATGGGTCCGCATGAACCATGTTTCCACCATGCACTTGGCATTCACTGGCCCCTGCAGCACTCCTCCAATGGAGTTTGCAAAGTTCTCCCTAATTTGGACCTGCTTCAACCTTTCAGTCAAACAAAAGGATCACTTTTAGTGGGTGCCCTTGTCAGCTGTTTCTCTGAGAATCGGGCCTTTTATAACACCCAGAGAAAGCACTCAGTAATTGTGCAACCACCCCTGTTTCATTTATATAACTGAGATTGATGAGAAGGGAAGGAAAGTGTTTACAGTGCAGGAAGACAGGAATTTTGGGCTTAAGTAGGAAGCAAACTGAAATGAGCTGTCTGGGGTAATTATGAAACACACACTTCATATGTTTTCATTAGATATTACTACTATACTATATAAGGCAAAGGAGTTTGATTAAACTACAGTTGGGTATATAAATGTATGCATAAATTACAGGGAAAGTGGTTAATTCATTACATTTCAAAAACTCTTCAGGGACATTAAGTGAGTAGAAATGTAGTCACTAGGTACATAGCATAAGAAAACTGTAATTAGGTGAGGGGTGTGAAGACACAAAACAGACAACAAGTGTGCCACCAAAACATGGCCAGTAAAACTTGATGCTCATGGATTGAAAACATAAAAGCCAAGGTAACAATCCATTGCAAAATCTAAGAAGCTATAACAACTTCATAACTATTATTGGAATCTATCATAATATCATTAAAATAATCTTCGCGTGAACTATATGAGTCTACCAATTCCCCTTTGTTATGTATATGATTTGTCCTTCTCTTTAAACTTATTTTAGGTTTGGGGATACAAGGGAAGGTTTGTTATACAAGTCAACTCCTGTCATGGGAGTTTGTTGTATGGATAATTTTATCACCCAGGTTAAGCCTAGTACCCTAGTACCCAATAGTTATTATTCTTTTTTTTTGTTTTTTTTGTTTTTTGTTTTTTGTTTTTGTTTTTTTTTTGAGACGGAGTCTCGCTTTGCCGCCCAGGCTGGAGTGCAGTGTCCGGGTCGCAGCTCACTGCAAGCTTCGCCTCCTGGGTTTACGCCATTCTCCTGCCTCAGCCTCCCGAGTAGCTGGGAGGCCGCCACGTCGCCCAGATAGTTTTTCGTATTTTTTAATAGAAACGGAGTTTCACCGTGTTAGCCAGGATGGTCTTGATCTCCTGACCTTGTGATCTGCCCGTCTCGGCCTCCCAAAGTGCTGGGATTACAGGCTTGAGCCACCGCGCCCGGCCTATTATTCTTAGTATTTTTTTTTTTTTGAGATGGAGCCTCACTCTGTTGCCAGTCTGGAGTATAGTGGTGTGATCTCAGTTTACTGCAACCTCCACCTCTCAGGTTCAAGCTATTCTCGTGCCTTAGCCTCCTGAGTAGCTGGGATTACAGGCAGGTGTCCAGTTAAGTTTTGTATTTTTAGTAGAGATGGGGTTTCACCATGTTGGCCAGGCTGGTCTCGATCTCCTGACCTCATGATCCACCTGCCTCGGCCTCTCAAAGTGCTGGGATTACAGGCGTGAGCCACCACACCCACCCCCAATAATTATTTTTTCTGCTGCTCTCCTTCTTGCCACCCTCCACCCTCAAGAAGACCTCAGCGTCGGTTGTTTCCTTCTTTGTGTTTATGAGTTCTCATCATTTAGCTTCCACTTATAAATGAGAACATGTGATATTTGGTTTTCTGTTCCTGCGTTAGTTTGTTAAGGATAAGACTTTAGCTTCATCCACACTCCTGCAAAAAATATGATCTCATTGTTTTTTATGGCTGCATAATATTCCATGGTGTGTATGTACCACATTTTGTTTATCCAGTGTGTCACTAATGGGCATTTAGGTCAATTCTATGTCTTTGCCCTTGTGAACAGTGTTGCAATGAACATTCACATGCATGTGTCTTTATGGTAGAATGATATATATAATCCTCTGGGTATATATCTAGTAATGGGATTGCTGGGTTGAATGGTAGTACTGCTTCTAGCTCTTTGAGGAATTGCCATACTGTTTTCCATAATGGTTGAACTAATTTACACTCCTGCCAACAGTGTATAAAGAGAACAGTGTTCTCTTTTCTCCTCAACCTCACTAGCATCTGTTATTTTTTGACTTTTTAATAATAGCCATTCTGACTGGTATGAGGTGGTTCTGATTTGCATTCTCATTGTGGTTCTGATTTGCATTTTTCTAATGATCAGTGATATTAAGTCTTTTTTTTATATGCTTGTTGGCCACACTTATGTCTTCTTTTGAAAAGTGTCTGTTTCTGTCCTTTGTCCACTTTTTAATGGTGTTGCTTTTCTCCTATAAATTTGTTTAATTTCCTTATAGATGCTGGATATTAGACCTTTGTCAGATGCATAGTTTGAAAATATTTTCTCTCAATTCTGTAGGTTGTCTGTTTACTCTGTTAATAGTTTATTTTGCTGTGCAGAAGCTAATTTGATGAGATCCCATTTGTAAAATTTTGCTTTTGTTGCTATTGCTTTTGGTGTCTTTGCCATGAAATCTTTTTCCGTTCCTATGTTCAGGATGTTATTGCTTAGGCTGTTTTACAGGGTTTTATAGTTTCGGGTTTTACATGTAAGTCTTTAATCCATCTTGAGTTGATTTTTGTATTAATATATGGTGTAAGGAAGGGGTCCAACTTCAGTCTTCCCCATATGGCTAGTCAGTTACCCCAGCACCATTTATTGAATAGGGAGTCTTTTCTCCATTGCTTGTTTTTGTTAGGTTTGTCAAAGATCGGATGGTCATAGCAGGCATCATGTTATCTGACTTCAAACTATACTATAGGGCTACAGTAACCAAAACTTCATGGTACTGGTACAAAAACAGGAATATAGACCAATGGAATGGAATAGAGACCTAATAAATAAGGCTGATCTATACCTTTTTAAGTGCTCAGCTCAAAAGAAATAATTTTTTATAACATTATCTCAGGACATCTTTGAGGAAGCCTCAATAAGTGATCTGTTTTTCCTCTGATAGCTACAGTGTTAGTCATAGTTTCTTCTTCCTGAACTGCTCACATGCTTGGCTCTGCAGAGGCCCTGCCTTAGTCTTGTGTTGTAAGAGAGTTGAAGAAGAACATGGGTTTCCTCCAGCCCCAGCCACATGCATCCTGTCTCCTCCTCAAGCACTAATTAATATTTTTCTTAGTCAACCACTGTATCGAATTGAACTCATTTATTCTTTTCACTCAACAAATATTTCTTCTGCAAATGTTGGAGGGCCTACTAAGTGAAAGGCAAAATGTATTACTTTCTGAGAGCTGACGTAACAGAGGATCACAGGTTTGGCAGTCAAAAACAAAGAAATGTTTGGTCTTACAGCTCTGGAGACCAGAAGTCCAAAATCAAGGTGTTGGCAGGTTGATTATTTCTGGAGGCTCTGAGGGAGAAAGCTCCTCATGCTTCTTTCTGAGCTTCTGATATTTCTTGGCAATCCCTGGAGCTCCTTGGCTTGTAGATCAATCACTACAATCTCTGCCTTCATCTTTACAATGCTTTCTTCTCTATGTCCTTGTGTCTTTTCTTTCTCTGTGCCTTACAAGGAGGCTGTCATTAGATTCAGGGCCCACCTTAATCTAATATGATCAAATGTTGAGCCTTATCTTAATCATATCTGTAATGACCCTTATTCCAAATAAGGTCACATTTTGAGGTTCTGGGTGGATATGAATTCTGGGGAAATGCTACTAAACCCACTACACACATTAAGTTGGATTTGACTTGAAAAATTACTAGAGCTTTGGAGATCACATATTTGGGACTTACTCATTGTGGCACAGATGTCTGACAAGTTAGGTGCCATGTGAAGAAAGTTCAGATTGAAGCTCAGAACCCGAGGTTTGGCCAAATCCTCTGATCTGGTAGGATCAGAGCAAGGTCTTTAAACTGTGTCTGGGAGAATTCTAGGTCTTGAAAGGGCCATCAAAGGAAAGGGGAGGGAGGGTTAGGGAGCATCCAGGTAAATTACACTTTGATGAGAGCTGCTGGGCTTTTCTCTGTTTTGTATGTTGTGACTCTGTGTAAGAATTGATTTGTAAAGAGTGTCCACTTCAGAAATGATAGAAAATTAGTGGCCAAGAACACCTCTTGCCCTAAACACTTATACTTATTTCAGAAGTATGTTTTCAAGTAGGGTAACACATTATAGCTTTCAAAGTTTGCTGTGGAATTAACCCCATCATCTCCAAAGGACCTCAAGGCTCATGGGGCTGGTGAGTTTCAAAAGAAGGGAGGACATGAATAGTATTTAAATAGGTTGTAGGCCCAGATGCGGTGGCTCATGCCTGTAATCCCAGCACTTTGGGAGGCTGAGATGGGCGGATCACGAGGTCAAGAGATCAAGACCAATTGCTGTTCCAAGATGGACGAATAGGAATAGCTCTGGTCTGCAGCTTCCAGTGTGATTGACACAGAAGATGGGTGAATTCTGCATTTCCAACTGAGGTACCTGGTTCATCTCATTGGGAGTAGTTGGACAGTGGGTGCAACCCACGGAGGGTGAGCTGAAGCAGGTCAGGGCATTGCCTCACCCGGGAAGCACAAGGGGTTGGGAGATTTACCTTTTCTAGCCAAGGGAAGCTGTGACAGACTGTACCTGGAAAAATGGACCATTCCCACTCAAATGCTGTGCTTTTCCAATGGTCTTAGCAAATGGCACACCAGGAGATTATATTCTGTGCCTAGCTTGGTGGGTCCCAAGCCCACAGAGCCTTGCTTACTGCTAGTGCAGCAGTCTGAGATTGACCTGAGAGGCAGCAGCCTGGCAGGGGGAGGTGCATCCACCATTGCTGAGGCTTGAGTAGGTAAATAAAGCAGCCTGGGAAGCTCGAATTGGGCGCAGCCCACAGCAGCGCTGCAAGGCTTGCTGCCTCTATAGACTCCACCTCTGGGGGCAGGGCATAGCTGAACAAAAGGCAGCAGAAACTTCTGTAGACTTAAATGTCCCTGTCTGACAGCTCTGAAGAGAGCAGTGGTTCTCCCAGCATGGTGTTTGAACTCTGAGAATGGACAGACTGCCTCCTAGGTGGGTCCCTGATCCCTGTGTAGCCTAACTGGGAGACTCCTCCCAGTAGGGGCTGACTGACACCTCATACAGGTGGGTGCCCCTCTGGGACGAAGCTTCCAGAGGAAGGATCAGGTAGCAATGTTTGCTGTCCTGCAATATTTGCTGTTCTGCAGCCTCCACCGATGATACCCAGGCAAACAGGGTATGGAGTGGACCTCCAGCAAACTCCAACAGACCTGCAGCTGAGGGACCTGACTGTTAGATGGAAAACTAACAAATAGAAAGGAATAGCATCAACATCAACAAAAAGGACATTCACATGAAAACCCCATCTGTAGGTCACCAACATCAAAGACCAAAGGTAGATAAAACCACAAAGACAGAGAGAAACCACAGCAGAAAAGCTGAAAATTCTAAAAACCAGAGCACCTTTTCTCCTCCAAAGGATCACAGCTCCTCCCCAGTAGTGGAACAAAGCTGAATGGAGAATGAATTTGATGAGCTGACAGAAGTAGACTTCAGAAGGTCAGTAATAACAAACTTCTCCAAGGTAAAGGAGGATGTTCAAAACCATTGCAAGGAAGCTAAAAACCTTGAAAAAAAATTAGATGAATGGCTAACTAGAATAAACAGTGTAGAGAAGACCTTAAGTGACATGATGGAGCTGAAAACCATTGCATAAGAACTACGTGATGCATGGACAAGCTTCAATAGCTGATTCAAACAAGTGGAAGAAAAGGTATCAGTGATTGAAGATCAAATTAATGAAATAATAACTTACAAGGGATGTGAAGGACCTCTTCAAGGAGAAATACAAACCACTGCTCAACGAAATAAAAGGAAACACAAACAAATGGAAAAACATTCCATGCTCATGGATAGGAAGAATCAATATCGTGAAAATGGCCATACTGCCCAAGGTAATTTATAGATTTGATGCCATCCTCATCAAGCTACCAATGACTTTCTTCACAGAATTGGAAAAAACTACTTTAAAGTTCATATGGAACCCAAAAAGAGCCCACATTACCAGGGCAATCCTAAGCAAAAAGAACAAAGCTGGAGGCATCACGTTACCTGACTTCAAACTATACTACAAGGCTATGGTAACCAAAACAGCATTGTACTGGTACCAAAACAGGTATATAGATCAATGGAACAAAACAGAGGCCTCAGAAACAACACCACACATCTACAACCATCTGATCTT
The DNA here is from genome assembly GCF_000951035.1 of Colobus angolensis palliatus. Lineage (NCBI taxonomy): Eukaryota > Metazoa > Chordata > Mammalia > Primates > Cercopithecidae > Colobus > Colobus angolensis. Next base: position 3,951,471 of record NW_012114710.1, read on the forward strand.
TGACAAACCTGACAAAAACAAGAAATTGGGAAAGGATTTCCTGTTTAATAAATGGTGCTGGGAAAACTGGCTAGCCATATGTAGAAAGCTGAAACTGGATCCCTTCCTTACACCTTATACAAAAGTTAATTCAAGATGGATTAAAGACTTAAAT
>NW_012114710.1:3951854-3963390 GCF_000951035.1 Colobus angolensis palliatus
CAAAAGAAGACATTTATGCAGCCAACAGACACATGAAAAAATGCTCATCACTGGTCATCAGAGAAATGCAAATCAAAACCACAATAAGATACCATCTCACACCAGTTAGAACGGCGAGCATTAAAATGTCAGGAAACAACAGATGTTGGAGAGGATGTGGAGAAATAGGACATTAAAATGTCAGGAAACAACAGATGTTGGAGAGGATGTGGAGAAATAGGAATGCTTTTACACTGTTGGTGGGAGTATAAATTAGTTCCTTAGTTTAACCATTGTGGAAGACAGTGTGGCGATTCCTCAGGGATCTAGAACTAGAAATACCATTTGACCCAGTCATCCCATTACTGAGTTTATACCCAAAGGATTATAAATAATGCTACTATAAAGACATATGCAAATACGCACAATAGCAAAGACTTGGAACCAACACAAATGTCCATCAATGATAGACTGGATTAAGAAAATGTGGCACATACACACCATGGAATACTATGCAGCCATAAAAAAGGATGAGTTCATATCCTTTGCAGGGACGTGGATGAAGCTGGAAACCATGATTCTGAGCAAACTATCACAAGGACAGAAATCCAAACACTACATGTTCTCACTCACAGGTGGGAATTGAACAATGAGAACACTTGGACACAGGGAGGGGAACATCACACACCGGGGCCTGTTGTGGGCTGGGGAATGGACAGCATTAGGAGAAATACCCAATATAAATGATGAATTAATGGGTGCAGCAAACCAACATGGTACATGTATACTTTTGTAACAAACCTGCACATTGTGCACATGTATCCTAAAGCTGAAAGTATAATAATAATAAAAAAATTAAAAAAAAAAAAAAGGAGAGAGCTCAAGACCATCCTGACCAACATGGTTAAAACCCGTCCCTACTAAAAAGTACAAAAATTAGCTGGGCATGGTGATGCGTGCCTGTAGTCCCAGCTACTTGGGAGGCTGAGGCAGGAGAATTGCTTGAACCCAGGAGGTGGAGGTTATAGTGAGCCGAGATCGCACCATTGCACTGCAGCCTGGGCAACAAAGTGAGACTCCGTCTCAAAAAAAAAAAAAAAAAAAAAAGGAAGGGAGGAGAGGAGAGGGGAGGGAAGGGGAAAGCAGAGGAGAGTTGGCTGTAAGGAAAGGTCTAGAGACCTTGAGGTGCTGCTTGGAAGGGCGACCTCCTTTCATCACTGTTTTGAAACTGGCAGCTTCACTAGGACTGTTGCTAGGGGTCATCAATATATTCTGAGAACAGAGCAAAGCATTTTATAAAAGGGTCCTTTCTCTCGAATGCTTAAGGGGTGAATGTTCCCAGCTTAGAGTCAAGCTCATTCATTGCCATCACACTGGCAAATGACTAGTAAACATGAATAGTATTTAAATAGGTTTTAAGAAGTGGACTCAGGCTGAGGTACCATGGTGATTATTCAGGGAAATGGGGAAAGCTTCTTTAACTCAGATTTGGGCTTCTAAGCTCTTTAGCAACCCCAAAGCAGTGAGATTGTTAAAGTTATAGAGGCTTTCTGGACCCTCACATCTGTTTATGAATAACCTCAAACCCTAAGCTAAGCAAATCTATTTAACTCAATGTAATTATAAATATGAGCTTTTATTATTCAAATGACTTCTTCATATGCCGGGAAAACCACCTTGCAAAGCTTATTAAGAACCACAGAACAGAAATCTTTGTTCTCACGAATGACAGATGTCTTAAAGCAAAACAAAGCAAAATAATAACAAAATACCCAACATCCTCCAAATGGCAGCTTTTTATACTTGATGAAGAATAGATATTTGACCTCCAAACCAGTGACACATTTGGAAGGGAAAAAATGACTGTTTGGCCACTTGCTGCTCCATTTTGATTAATAGGCTTCTCCTTCAGTTGGTTTGGGACCCACATAATTTAGTATTTCCGTTGAGATCATGTGGAGTCAACTCTGACAGCCCCTCACCTTCCCTTCCTCTCCTCCCCACCTGCCTTACCAGCACCACCAAATAAAGAGTAATTGTAAATTCTACATTCTCTGATGTTACTTTGATCTTAAGGGCATTCTTAGTAATGTTGGATTCTCATTCTGTAGTTTCTAATTAGTTTGTTGCCTTGATTTAAATTTGTGTTTTTGGCGATGGGACTGGAAAAGGAGATTAAAGCACATGCCGCCATCAAAGTGTGTCTGTTCAGAATGAGTTTAACCACGAGCACTGGTGGCTCGGTCAGGAGGCTATGTGTCGGGGAGATCATAGAGAGATGAGGGTGTGTTTCCAAAGGTGACCTGGTGCAATCTTTGATTCTCTTCAAGGGGCAGTTAAGACAAAGTGGTGAAAGACACATGGTCTGGGTACAATTCAGTTTCATCACTGTTTAGTTGGTGACCTCAGACAAGGTCCTAGGCTCTCTGTCGTAAACATCACATGAGTCAGCATGTGTAAAGCATATGGACCTGTACTTAACTTAGCACTTTGTAAATGTTGTCTATTAAGCCAGACAAGGATTCTGTCATCATCTTCACGATCAATCAATCAGTTGGCTAATTTCAGATACCGGCATGACATAAGGAATAGAAAAGGGACAAAGACCCAGCTGGGGAAAAGAGCTTGGTGTGTGGGGTTAAAAAGGAAAGTAGAGCTAGAGCTAGAAAGACGGGAGAAGAGTGGGAGGTTAGGTGAGGGAAGCAGGCAGGGACCAGACCAGAAGGGACCTCTCTCACTCTAGTAAGGAAATTGAATTCTAGCCAAATGTACTGAGAATTCATAGAAGCGACACAATCTGATGTATGCTTATGAAAGATCGCTTGTTTGCGTGTGGACCATGGGTTGTAGAGAGGCAGACGCAGAATCGGGAAGACCATTCAGGACATTGGAACCGTGGAAAGGATATGGGGATTAGAACGGGAAAATTTGTGTTTGACAGGGAATGTGGTTTTAGGGGAAGCTTTAGGAACCTTGCTTTTCTCATTAAGAAACATGGAAGACAATAATACTTACCTTTCAGGGTTGTTATAAGAGTGAAATGAGATCATGTATATGGAAATGTTTGGTGAAGTGTAATGATAAACAAACACCAGTTCTGAAATTACTACTACTAGTACCTACATCTGTTTTTCAATATGTGGTTTTCATATCATCTGTGTTAGAATCATCTGAAGCATAAGCACAGAAGTTTTAGTTCAGACTTCCAAATTTCCACCTACCTTTTCTAGTCACCAATACCATTCCAAATGAGGGATTGCAGTGTAGTGGTGAAGAGTGGGGCAGGACTACCTGTTTCTAATTCTGGTTCTGCCTCCTTAACTTTCATTACCTCTCTGTGTCCCAGTAAGCCTCATCTGAAAAATGGGAATGATAATTAGTACATGTATTTTCTGGGGGTTTTGAAAAAGGAAATGGATTAGTACATTTAAAAGACTTAGAATAGAGATTAACTCATGGTAAGCACTAAATGAATGTTAACCATTGTTAACAGGAAAAGTCTGATTGGGTGCGGATGTTAACATTGGACGCAAACATTCAAGACTGACCTCTTAACATGCAAAGACACAGTCCTTGTTTGTGAAGTGCTTACAGTCTTGCAGAGGTGATATATAAATAGGTCAATACATTGCAGGGTAATAATTGGCACAATAAACATTAAAAGAAATAACCATACATAATAGGACATTCACACTGATGACTTTGGGTTTTAAGTTGTATTACATGCCAATCTCTTTTTATTCAGGCTTAGTTTAATATTCATCTGTCTTTAGACTCGTTAAACCTGGCTAACTTGTCTGGCAGTTAAAATCCCATTTAAATATTTGGTTCTGAGAAATGAGCCTTGCAGAAGAAAAAGGATTGCTTTACTTCCTTTATTTTTCTCATATACTTCCTTCTAGTTTGTGTTCCAGTAAACATTTATATTTATAGCTGACTGAATAAGCTTGCTTCAGCTTTAAAGAATTCAATGCAGTCTGGCTTTAGATGTGAAAACATTAGCTAAGCTAAAAGTATGAGGAGCAAGCAGAGTGTAAGTTGGCGGCTTGGAGAAATGATCTTTAAGAGTTTTGCTCTGGGTGTGGACTTCTTAATTTAGTGTTGAGTTGTTTTTAATATGTTCCATGCAATAATTTATTAAATGCCTATTGTGATAGAAGACAGATTTACTTCTTTAGAAATTTTGCATGAATTTCAGGAGCCTTAATATATCCAAAAATGCAATATATAATCGGGTGGGTTATGATGAGGCATGGATTATGTGTGCCGTAAGCATTTAGAGAGGGAAAAGAGTCAGGAGAAGTGTCACAGAGACAATGGTTCTTGAGCTGGAACTAGGAGGAAGTTTAAGAAAGAATACATAAAATCGGCTGGGTGTGGTGGCTCATGCCTGTAATCCCAGCACTTTGGGAGGCCAAGGCGGGTGGATCATCTGAGGTCAAGAGTTTAAGACCAGCTTGGTGGACATGGTGAAATCCTGTCTCTAATAAAAATACAAAAGAATTAGCCAGGAGTGGTGGTGGGTGCCTGTAATCCCAGCTACTTGGGAGGCTGAGGCAGAAGAATTGCTTGGACTCAGGAGGTGGAGGTTGCAGTGAGCCAAGATTGCACCATTGCACTCCAGCCTGGGCGACAAGAGCGAAACTCCATCTCAAAAAAACCAAACAAAAACAAAAACAAACAAAGAAAGAATACGTAAAATATTTTGATAAAGAGACATTCTAGTACTTAGTGTAGGATATCTAAACAAAACAAATATTACTTTTTTGATAAGTCCTAACATATAATGAGATAACATTTTTGAAAATGTAATCCATCCCTACATTTCTGGAACTGATTTTTTCATCCTGGACAAAGCATTTTATACATTGATTAAGTTTTTAGATTTTATGGGAGCAATGTACATTGAAGTCAAGAGTATGGGCTCTAAGTACCATATTGCTTGAGGTTTGAAATATGGACTGTACTGGTTCTGTGTCATCTAGGGAAAGTTAAATAAACCTCCCTAAGTCTTATTTTAAAAAAATGATAATAACAATAATATTTACCTCATAGATTTTTTTTAATGAAGGTTAAATGGAGTTAATGCATATAAGTAATTTAACGCTAATAAATGATGATTCTTTAGAAGTATTATTTTCAATAAGTATAGAGTACCTAAAAAGATAAATATTACCTTTTAATATTAAAATTCTTGAGATATGCTTATCCTTAAAAAACAATTATAACAACTTGCAATTTATGATCCAAACTTTTTCTTACAAATAAACAAAGTCCCTGTAGGCTATGATGAAAATTGAGAAAAGCTTCTCTCCAGTTGCCACCTACTGTTATTTCCAAGGATTTAGCACACAAACACAAACCATTTTGCTGGTGAGTTATCAATGGCATATTTAGACATAGGATTGGGTAGAAGTTATGATCAGATCAATTCAAATCGTATATTTATTTATTTATTCATTTATTTATTTTGAGAATGAATCTCACTGTGTTGCCCATGCTGCAGTGCAATGGCACGATCTTGGTTCACTGCAACCTCCACCTCCCAGGTTCGAGTGATTCTCCTACCTCAGCCTCCCGAGTAGCTGGAACTACAGGCGCCCACCACCATGCCTGGCTAATTTTTGTATTTTTAGTAGAGACGGGGTTTCGCCATGTTGGCCAGGCTGGTCTCGATTTTCTGACAGGTGATTGGCCCACCTCGGCCTCCCAAAGTGCTGGGATTACAGGCGTGAGCCACTGTGCCCAACCCAAATCGTTTTTCTATTTAAGCACTCTACTCAAGAGAAGAAGATGATGGCCATATTTTTCTTAAATATTACCACGGTAAAACTGAGTCTCAGGGAAGTTAAAGCCTTCTGAGATTTATACACTGACTATTCAGTCAAACCAGGAATATAGTGATAAAAATTTCCCATTCCATAGCACCACATTTTCCTTCCAAATATGTCCATGGCTATCCAAGTCATGTCTGCCCTCTTACTACCAGTTGAATCCTTGCAGTCTGGTTTCCATCCAAATCTGCTAGGAAAGGCTTAGGAGGTAACCAGTGTGCTTTGAATATAATCAAATGCTCTTTGGCCCCAAAGTGGGCCAGGTGTGATCCCTGGGATAGCTACAGTGTTTTCTTGATATAATCAAAGGTACAAAATGAAATTCATGTGCCCTTTAAAATAATATTTTTTACCACTAGTCATCCTGGCTTCACTCTTCAGGAAACACAAACATACAAATGAAACCCAAGTCCCTCTGCCTGGCAACAGAGGTCCCCAAATACATCTCAATTCTTGTTTTTGTCACCATTGTTATTATTTCTCTACACACATCATTTCCTGTGGTGAAACTGTACAACTCCTCCTTTCTATTTATATCTGAAACTTTCCATACCTTCTCCACATTTTTTCCTCGTACTGGAATGTCACCTCAAATGCACAATTCTCTATGTATTGTCAAATGCTACTTGAAGCCTTTCTTGATTTCCTAACTTGAAGCAATTGCTATTTTTGGGGGAGGGGTGGCTTAAGAACTTACACTTCCCTTGGGCTACTTCATTATTGACCTTATCACCCAATGGTTGTAATTTTCTGCATTTCTCTTTGGTAGTGGAGTTCATGTTCCTTTAGTTATTCCTATTCCTTTAGTTATTCTTATTCCAGCTGTGTGCTAGCCAAATATTCGTATTCCAGCCATGTGCTAGCACATAGTAGGCACTTGGAAAATATCCACAGACTTGCATGAATTTGATGATATTAAAGTTGGGTTGAGTTTGGGTGAAGGTGCCTTATCTGTACTTAGCTGTATGCAGTATGATAGAAAGGAAACGAAGGAAACTTGTCTGTGAATCAGGACATCTGAATTTTTACCCTGCTAAACTGAGAATTTAGCAGGGTAAAAAGATTTTACCCTGCTAAACTGAACAATTAATTAATTTATCTGACTATTTGTGATGATACCAAATCTGTCCCTGTTTATATATGGGGTGTGGGGAGAGGTTCAGGTACTGTGTACTTAAAGGGGCTGGGGCAAATGCCACTGAGAGAGGAAGGAGGACTGGATGGAGTTACAAAGATAACCCTGCCCAGGGGCAGTCATTGGTCTTTATTTGCCCTGTGTACTCAAGCTCTTCCTGCCCATTAGTTTATTTTATTTATAAGAATAAAGGCATTTATTCTTTTAACAATAAAGGCACACCCTTCTTTAAGAGACAAAAACACTGTACTCAACCTAGTTTATTTTCTCATGTTTAAACTTCCTGTTTGTCATCTATAATAGGGAGATAATAATGGTATCTACCTTCCAGAGTTAATGTGATGATTAAATGAGATAACCTGTGAAAGATTTAATCGGTGTTGAGTACATAGCAAATGCTCAATAAAATATTAGTTTATTATTTTTACATATTAAACTGTATCTGGAAAACATATTGAGCAACTCAGATTAAGCATAAGACATATAACCCTAATGTTATATACATTCTTTGTTTATTCATTTTAGAGACACGGTCTCGTCCTGTTACCCAGGCTGGAGTACAGTGGTGCAGTCACAGCTCTCTGCAACCCGTAATTTTTGAGCTTAAGAGATCTTCCCGCCCCAGCTTCCTGAGTAGCTAGGACTACAGACATACGCCATTATGCTCAGCAATTTTTAAATTTTTTGTAGGGATGGGGTCTCACTATGTTGCTCAGGCTGGAATTCCAGGTGTGAGCCACCAAGCCCAGCCAACATACATTCTTATAACTAATGAAATGAAATTTGGTTAGTAAAATTTGAATTTGTTCCTGTGTATGTTAATCTCTGCTCCTCCTCTCTGTATCTACTAAACTATATCTCTTTCCAAGGCTTTCTATATCAGTGAACAAACAACCCATAAGCACTGTTCACCTGCAATCAAAACATTGCTTTTCTTCAGAGATGCTCAAGGAAAGCCCTAAGGAAGAGAAATCAGCAGTGGGAGTGGAGAGATGGGGCAATGTGAGGAAGACAGGCTTGATTTCCTCTGTACCTTAGGCACTTTGCTCTGACATGGTTATTTTACTTTCCGGATAATTTTAATCTCACCCATGACAATGTTTATGTCTCTGTTGAGCTAACGCTAAGTATTTAAGGCCTTTTTGGCCACTCAGTCTCACATGCGTGTTGCTAAAATAAAAAGACATAAGGCTCCTTATTGTCTATATTTGAATTAGCCATGATTCTCTCTTATTATTATTATTATTTGTTTCTGTCTTTGGTCTCTTTTCTCTTCGTTCACCCTCCACCCCACTCTGCACTTTGCTAACAACCATTTGGATTTATTATTAGTTTTCTGGCTGTTTGATGATCATTAGTTTGTAGTCTATGCTGAAATCTGATTCATGAGTCTTCTTTCTTTATACCCTCTGAGTTCATTCCATGATATCTCTGCCTCCACTTGTTATTGCTCTGAAATCTCCTGTCTTATTTACTTCAACGGCGTCAATAAAATCTATGGCTACTTCTTCTTTCATTCCCTTTAATCACTTTTAGGCAGTCATTATGCTTGAATATTTAGCCTCCCTTGATTTTCACTTGCACATAACAGTCTAGTTAAGACCGTGATGTCAAATACCCTTTATAGCTTTCTCATTCCTCTTTTTCCTTTGTCATGCTTCTTTGCTCCTGCATAAAATTTTCTTAGAAATTTCCCTGGAGTGACTTTCTAAGATGTGCCTCTATTTTTTTTTTCCTTAGGCTGTAGGCTTTCTATTTCACTGCTTAGTATTTTTTCATCTCCTTCTGCTTATATTTACTGTCACTTCTCTCATTTTCTTTCCTACTTTCACTCACTAACGGACACAGTTCTGATTCTTTATTCAATCTTCTAATTTAAAGAAGTGAATAAAATAGTGGACAAAGAGGTTTTCAATTGCAGCTACTCCAAAATTTCTCTTACATTATGTTAGATTGTAGAGAAAAAAGAAATGTTATTAATTAATATATGAAGGACCATCGTGGCAAGTCATCTACACAAACTAGAAGAAAGCAAAACGTTATTTTTGTATGCAGGACTCTGGCCATGAGATGACTAAGAAACAAAGGTGAATGTCTGGATCTCTGAATTTGGGGAGGTAATGTGGGAAAGAGCTTTGCTATTCAAATCATGGTCCATGGGCCAGCAGCATGGACATCACCTAGATGCTTGTTAGAAATGCAGAATCTTTGGTTCCACATCAGACCCACACAATTGGAATCTGCATTTTTAACAGATGTATTCACATTAAAATTTGAAAGCACTGGCATAGAGGAAAGAATCCTTAAAATTCAGATCAAGCTCAGCTCTAGCATTTCTTAGGCAGACTTTGAGTAAGTTACTTAACCTCTTTGAATTTCTGTTTGCTCACCCATGAAATGTGAGTAATAATACCTACTAACCTTTAAAATTGTTGTAGGGAACAGAAATAAAATATGTACAATTCCGTGGCAGTCAATAAATAGTAACAATTATACTTGTGGATTCCTTAAAATAATAGAACAGGAAGGAGATTTCAGCTTCTCTAACTACATTTTAAATTTGTAGTCACTAAACGGGGAAAATATCTGGTTAAAAGTATGTACGCAAACCGGAAAAATTGATTAGATGTGAACTCTGGTAACACTGCAGGAGCTTCTCTTTAGTAACAAGAATAATGACTGACTTGACTTGGGTTTGAGTCTCAATTCACTTACTAATAATGAGAGATTGGGCAAGTCACAGAAACTTTTTGTCCTCAATTTTCTCATCTATAAGACATGGGAAATAATATTTGATTCACAGATTTGCTTTGAGAATGAAAATTATGTGATTACGTATATATTCCTCCTCCCATTGATCCATCTATCCATTCATTTGACATATAGTTACTGCTTGTTATGTTCTGGGTGCTGGGGAAAGCATGAAAGATTTAAAAGTGAATGAGACATAGTTCTATCCAGGAGCTTATTCTTTTTAGAAAACTATGTGTCAGTTTTAGCTACTGGTGATTTTTAAACACATCATAAATGCCAGGCACCACATCAAACACATTACGTTATTCTACTTGTTTCTCAGGAACACTGAGGCTTAGGGAGGCTAAGTAACTTGCCCACGGGCATTCAGTTAGGAAGCAGCAGACACAAAATACAATACACCCTGCTAGTTTAAGTTATAGAGCAAGCACTATGCAAAAGTAAACTATTACGATCAAGGCAGAAGGAAAGAACCAAAAACTAGGTGGTTTTATTGTAGACTCCCCTGCCACTAGATTCCCTGTTTGCATCTTTTGCTAAGAAATGAATTCCTTCCACTGTGTGCTGTTTTCTCTTGTACAGATGCCTCCCAGCTGGAGCTGGGACTGAGAAGTCACCTGCAGAATGTTGAGACTCACTCTCCTTCCATCCCCATAAGAAGAAAAAAAAATCTTCTGTGGTTAAATTTCATGAGCCATTTAACTCTCCAGCAGCCATTTGTTCTCTGCTGTTACTGTTTTGTGGATGAATTTATTTTATGTGTTATTTCCCCCTTAAATTTTAAGGATATGTATCTTCATGAAAAGAACAAAGGAAGAAAAACAACTTGTAAATTATCACAAGAAAAACCCCTGCTAAAAGCAATAAGTTTGCTGACAGATGGCAGAATCAGTTGAAAAGCGAGTACCATATTTACTAAGTCTAACCCATTTAGTAAGCCAAAAAAGTGTTATCTAATTCTATCCCCTGTGTATGCATGTGTTTTGGAATAAACAGATGCCTAATGAGGAATGTGTCTAGTGTAGTTTTGCAGGAACCTGGATAAACCCAGGTTCTGATTCAGGGTTTGATTTGGAAAAATATCAGTGTGCAAAATTGAATCTGTTGTAAATAAAGTTGTCAGAGCAAAAACAGCATTAAAATACTGTCAAAGCAACAATATTACTTAAAAAAAAAACACACCACAGATTATTATACCACATACATTTGCTTTTCAAAATCATTTTATTATTTATACAGTTTTAGAACAACTTAAAAGTACTTTTTTTTTTTAAAGTATACATATCAGGAAACCAGGATGTGTGCCTGGCCAGTCTAACCAATTTGGATATTATCAAGCTTTTTACAAAAAGATGTGAAAATAGTTCATCAAAACGTACATTTGCTTATAATGCGTGGAACATGGCTAAGATACAACCTCCCCACCTGCCCACCCTGGTCTCTTTTCCTTCAAAGCTCCAGTTTTCTAAAAGAAAGAAATGCTAATCCTACTACTGTGTTATTTAGAATACTGAATTTTGAGACTGTGTATTCAGATGAAGATGTATCATGATTGAGTCTAAGTCACAAAGAATAAATAAAGTCTGGAATGGGGTATACTTAAAAGGAATTTAGAATAGACTCAAATTCTAAGTGAGCACATGTACCATAGTCTCTAGAAAGTGGACCTATTGGTTATTATTTAATGCCTCTGTGAGTTTCCTCAAGAATAATATTGAGACTGGTGATTTGCACAGGGTCAGCTTAGGCCTAAGTATTACTCACTAGGTAGCCAACACATATGGTGGAAGGAGCCAAGGAATCAATCAATCTTCCTTCCTTCCTTCCTTCCTTC
>NW_012114710.1:3963440-3995155 GCF_000951035.1 Colobus angolensis palliatus
TTCCTTCCTTCCTTCCTTCCTTCCTTCCTTCCTTTCCCTTCCTTCCCTTCCCTTTCCTTTCCCTTCCCTTTCCTCCCTTCCTCCCTTCCATCCTTCCTTCCTTCCTTCCCTCCTTCCTTCCTTTTCCTTCCTTCCTTCCATTTCCTTCCTTTCTTCCTTTTCATTCCTTCTTTAAAATAAATCATTTCTTTAATCTGGAAATATGATTAATTAATCAATCAATATCTCACAAAGAAAACTTCAAAACAAGAAGTAGAGCTAGAGATAAAGAAAAACATGCCATAATGACAAAAGGGTTAATCCATTAAAAATGCATCAGTCCTTAATATGTATGCATCTAATAAAAAATTTCAAAGTATATGAAGCAAAAATGCCAGAAATAGAAAGACAAATAGAAAAGAACACAATCAAAATTGAGCATTTTAATACTCTTTCCTCAGTAATTGATTGAACAGACAGACAGTGAGGGAGAAAAGATACAGACATGAACAACGATCAACTTAGCTTAATTGGCATTTATAGAATTCTACACCTAATAATAGCAGAATATACATTCTTTTCAATGTACATAGAGCATATGGTATCTCACTGTTTTTTTGTTCCTTTGTTTGTTTTAGACGAGGTCTGGCTACAGCGCCCAGGCTGGACGTCAGTGGCTCGATGATATCTCACTGTAGCCTCAAACTCCTGGGCTGAAGCAATCCTCCTGCTTCAGCTTCAAGAGTAGCTGGGACTACAAGTGTGACCCATCACACCTAGATACTTCTTAAAATTTGTTGTGGAGACAGAGTCTCATCATGTTGCCCAGGCTAGTTTGGAACTCCTGGGCTCAAGGAATCCTCCTGCCTTGGCCTCCCAAACTCCTGGGATTATAGGCATGAGCCACGGTGCCCAGCTCCTCAAATGCTTATTGAGTTTTAATTTTCATTTTTATAGCCAATGAGCATAAGCACACATTAATATGTTTAGTGGCTATTTTGCTACTGATATAGATGCCCTGTTCAGATCTCCTTAATCAGGATAGTGCAACTTTATCTCAGCTGCTGATAATAGCTTATATTTGCCTCTTCTTAGAGGATTGCCATGGGCTGATGGGAGCCACATAAGCTTATATAAATCAACTTGCTTGGATCACCCAGAAGATGATACAGCCCATAGCCAGTGACTGATTGATGTGAGGTGCAACAGTACAGCTACCGTGTGTCTGGGCAGAGCAAGCTCTGCGGTACAATTCATGTTGCAGAGTTCCTTACAGGATGAGGTTGAGGCTAGACTTTTTAAAAAAGATAGAATAAAAGCAAAGTGCTTGGCCTTTCCTTTTTCCCATGCCTGCCAGGGATGAGAGCTGTGTGGAAGAGGGCAGTAAGGTGAGGGGTGTCGCCAATTCTTCCACTTCCACACACCTAAAAAATGTAATGAAACAGACTTGAGCCTTCTACTCACTTTAGTCCTTGTTTCTTTAAGGAAGAAACTGCTGAGTGATGAGATAATCTGTTGTCTGCTTTTCCTCAAAACAATGATGCACTGCATTAGAGCAAGGGTACCCAACCCCTGGGCCGCAGATGGGTACTGGTGTTTGGTTTGCTAGCAACCTGGCTGCACAGCAGGAGGTGAACTGCAGCCAAGCGAGCATTACCACCCGAGCTCCACCTCCTATCAGATCACCTGGACCATTAGATTCTCATAGGACCGTGAACCTTATTGTGAACTGTGCATGCAAGGAATTTAGGTTGGCACTCCTTATGAGAGTCTAATGCTTGATAATCTAAAGTGTAACAGTTTTATCCCAAAACCAGCCCCCCAGGGCCCCCCACCGCTTCATCCCCCAACTCGGTCCTTGGAAAAATTGTCTTCCACAAAACTGGTCCCTGGTGCCAGAAACGTTGGGGACAGCTACCTTAGAGGATCAGAACAATCTTGATTTCTTTCATTTGGAATCCACAAACCTTTTAACCATAGTTACCAACTGGTCTTGGTTACCTTCTTAAAGCGGGCCAGCGAATCCTCTGAAACTAGTTAGTAACACACATTTTCTAGGCGATAGCCGGTGCTTTCTCCTTTCTAAAATACAGAAAGTTCTAGCCCGTGTAAAGGTCCCAGAGGAATTTCTTGACTTTTGTATGGGTAAGTTAAACCAAGATTCAAGTATGCAGCTTCCTCTTTTTTTTTTTTTTTTGCTTTCCAGTAATTTGCTGACCTGTGCTGTGTTGCTTGGCAAGCTACTTAACCTTTCTGAACCTGAATTTTAAAAACTCCAAAATATTTGACACATTTCTCCCAAGGCGCCAGTGGAATTAGCGAATGAATCAGCAAATTTGTTTTATGATTCCTGGAAAAGTAAGCTCATAGTTTTTATAAGCACTGAGCAATGTAAAATAAATCTTATCAAACACTTTGCCATCTGTCCTACTGTACTATTTTAAATGAATACGCCAGTATTTCTGTTATTTATGTGCTTATTTCATTTATGCCTTTCCTCTTTCTAGAAAGCCAACTTATATAGCCTTCCTTTGAGGAAGTCTGGAAAAGCCAAACCTTGAATAGTGTGCATATCATACTGTACTGGTTAGTTCTTTCTTTCTTTCTTTCTTTCTTTCTTTCTTTCTTTCTTTCTTTCTTTCTTTCTTTCTTTCTTTCTTTCTTTCTTTCTTTCTTTCTTCCTTCCTTCCTTCCTTCCTTCCTTTCCCTTTCTTTCTTTCTTTCTTTCTTTCTTTCTTTCTTTCTTTCTTTCTTTCTTTCTTTCTTTCTTTCTTTCTTTCTTTCTTTCTTTCTTTCTTTCTTTCCTTTCTTTCTTTCTTTCTTTCTTTCTTTCTTTCTTTCTTTCTTTCTTTCTTTCTTTCTTTCTTTCTTTCTTTCTTTCCTTTCTTTCTTTCTCTTTTCTTTCTTGTTTTTGAGACAGGCTCTCACTCTGCCGCCCAGACTGGAGTGCAGTGGCATGATCATAGCTCACTGCAGCCTTGACCTCCTGGGCTCAAGTGATCCTCCTGCATCAGCCTCCAAGTAGCTGGGACCACAGGTGCAGGCTACCACCCCTGGCTGATTTTATTTTTGATAGAGTCTCCCTATGTTGCTCAGGCTGGTCTCAAACTCCTGGGCTCAAGCCATACTCCCACTTCAGTTCCCAAAGTGCTGGGATTACAGGTGTGAGCCACCACACTTGACCTCTATATTTTTTTTTTGATTGAGAGGCAAAAATATATTCAATCTGTTAAAACTTCAAATATGCACAGGTATGACTTAGACCAGGGACCAGATAGTACGTATTTTTGGCTTTGCAGGTCATGTGGTCTCTGTGATGGCTATTTAAATCTGCCTTTGTAGCATGAAAGCAACCACAGACAAGGTATAAATGAATGAGCATGACTGTATTCTAAGAAACTTTATAAAAACAGCGAGCTGGATGGCCTACGGGCAGTAGTTGGCCAACCTGTGACTTAGTTGGTGGAAGAATTCCATATTCATTCTACCTGCCGCCCCAATGCACATGAACACCTTGCTTCCACCACACACACACACATTCTCATATCCTTTATTTATCTGTGGTTTTGTGCAAAAGCTTTAAGAGTTTTTTCTTTTTCCTGTATGTATTAATGTAGCAGAATAATCTCACAGAGAAATTAGCTCCATGTAATATTCAGCTGTTGGATAATAATAAAAATAAGAAAAGTGATTTTCTCCATCTGAGCACTTCAATCTGTCATTGCCACCATCCCAAAACAACTGAGTCTTCCTACCTTTTCACTTTCAAATTTTAAAATTTTATCTTTAGTCATTTTAATTTTACTTTTAATTTTTACTTAAAATTTGTTTCACTAAACTTTTTATTTTCAAAAATTTCAAACCTACAGAGAGGCACAGTGAATACCCATACAATATCAACCTGAATCTACCAGTTATTGACATCTTGCAAGATTTACTTTATTTCTTTCACATGTATTTACTTTGCCTAATTATTTGAAAGTAAGTTGCAGTACACAAGTATTTTGACAGCACTTGACCCCTTTATACTTCAACATATATCCCCTTAGAACAAGGATAAACACAGCATAAACACACTTGCATAAACACAGCATCGCCACACTCCCAAACTGACAATGACAGAGTACTATCATCTAATAGATAATAATCCCCAAACGTCTCTCAGTTGACCCTTTCCTGCCTACAGTCCTGAATTAGAATCCAATTAAGAATCACGCTTGGCATTTATTTACCATCTAACTTTGGTCTCCTTTAATCTAGTACAGCCCCTTGCCTTTTTGTTTGTTTTACATGATGCTGACATTTTTGAAGAATCCAGAAATCCAGATGAATTGAAGCATAGGATGGCTTCAATTCTGGATTAGCCCAATAGACTCATTATTATATTCAAGTTAAACATTTTTGGCAAGAATGCTACACAGGAGCTTCTTGGATTTTGCATTGCACCACATCAGAAAGAACATAATGTCTGTTTGTCTCATTATTAGCAATACTTACTTTGATTATTTGGAACTGGGAGAACATAGCTCCTTGTTTTCATTTTGCAACCAGGAAATACTCTGTGGTATATTTTGAAACATGTGAACATGTGAACTTCTTGTCCCTCCATAATGCCCCAATCTTGGTGTTCAAGCAAAAGGATGATCACCTAATGTTTTCATTCCTTTCACATTTATTAGTTGTCATTCTTATTTAAATAAAAGATTTACCTTCTGTCTCCCCCACTTTTTGTGGCTATCTCACGGATTCTTTCTTTGTTCAACGTGTTATAATCTATCATTATCATTGTTCTTTTTCATGCTGAAATTATAGGTAATTTGGCCAATGGAAGCCCATAGGCTGACTTTTGTGTCTTGTGCACATGACTGCGTCATTCTTGGAGTGCTTTAGTGCAGGATTTTCTAGGTGTACTTTGAATTTTCCCTGCCTACACTTGAAATCAAGCATCTCTTCTAGAAGCCTTGTTTTCTTCTAGATAGGAGTGGTATTTAGAAACCAAGATCTTGGCACTAGTTGCACTCATTGCTACTAGGATGTCATGGCTTCTAGGTTCTTTCAGCAACCTGTTAGAATATCTATCTTTGAAAACATCATGAGTTCATATGGGTTGTTCCAGTTAGAGTTCTTCTTCATCTCCTCCCCATTCCATATTCATATCTCTTTTTTTCCCATAGTGAGGAACCTGATTCTCAAATATCATTCTTTTTACTAACGTTTTCTATCCTCTATGAAAACATTTTAGATTAGCACTCTAATAGTACTACAAGCAAAAAACCCACTATGTAGAGTTTAAAATTTCTGTCCTAGTTTTCTATTTCTTTAGACTATATTCCATTAAGGGTATAGAACATAGCTGCTGTGTTTGTGAGTAGCTTAATATATTTTCTGTTTGATTATACTATCAATTTGTTTAAAAATTAGGTTTGTTTCTGTTTGTATTCAGCTATATGGTTAGGTTTTTACATCTTTTCTGATTTGATTCTTTTAATTTAAAAATATTTGTATGTTTCAAATGTTAAACTATATTTAAAAATATATCAGAGACATCTCATTCTTATTTCTATCTCTTCTACCACATTCTTTACCTCTATAGGTAATAGTTATGGTTGTTGCATAGTCTAAACTATCTAGTTTAGGCAATTTCTTGGTGAAATTAGCAGCATTTACCAGCTCACACTATATATTCATATTTGTTAATCTTTCTGTATATATTCATGTGCATCTTACTTTGTTCACCCGACAATATGTCCTTGAAATCACTTCCTATCACTTCATAGAGATCAACTCATTCTTTTGCATAGCAGTATATTATTCCATTGTGTGGATTTTCCATAGTTTATTTAATCAGTCTTCTAATAAGCATTTAAGTTATTTATAATATTTTGCTACAATAAATACTTCTGCAATGAATAATTTTGTTCATATCAGTATGTGCATTGTTTTGTATTTAAGAAGGGATATTGTTGTCTTAAGGGCTTAGATTTCATTGTCATATGGGAGCCAGGGAAAAAGAAAGAATCAATAGAATTGAATAAGAAATGAGTGGCAGACCTTTGAAGAAAGGGGTTGGATTAAATGAAACTGATAAAGGGAAAAGATGCTAGATTCAGTAGCTGATAAAGTGCTAGACCAGTGCCACACAGTGCCTGAAGACATGCAAAAGCCATACAGGAGAGACTCATGAAGGGAATGGAAAGAAGTTGTAAGGGCCCAGACGTTTGGAGCCTAACAAATTTCCTGATGGCTGAGTGGACTTGGAAGGAGAGAATTCTATGAAAAACAAAGCTACTTACTCTCCAAAATACTTGTGCTTGGGCAAGGCTCATCTCCTTAGTAGTCATTATAGAAGCAGGGACAGAATTTGTTTCCAAGTTTCATGACTTTTAAACCCCTAGAACTCTCAAATAATCTTGGGAAAGAAGAGGAAAACTCAAAATATTACTGAGACTGAACTTTCTACCAGTCAGAAGAGAAAAATAAAGAAAGAATGTTTCATTGCTTCCACTGTTGTGAAACAAATTCATTGCTGTTCCCAAAATGATTTATTATGTGTGTGTGTGTTTATAGAAATGGTATTCTAAATATTTACTGAATAACATAACTTTTTCTTCTATGCCTTATTTTTTTATTTAACAAAATATATTGGACATCTTGCATTTTTTCAACACCTGAAAAGTGTCTAACTATATGAATACATGCTGTCTTGTTCTTCATAAGGTGCTGTTGGAAGAAACAAGTACTAAGAGTTCCAGAAGGTATTACATTGACTTTTAGAAGCAGAGTTTGCAGCTGATTATACTGTTCTAAGAAAGTTTTAGCTCTAAGAAAGTGTGCATTCATGTTTTTCATAAAGAAAATAATTGCACAGTATTCTTTGTATTTTTTCAACACTGACAGATGGTAAGTGAACAGCCTGGGAGGAGGATAAGTGTCCCAACTTGCTTCTGTAGTATTAGAAAAGATATCAAAGTAAGAGGCAGACACTCCCAGTGCCAAAGATTTTGTTTTCTTTCTTACTCGTCTCATTCAAACTGATCACAAATTGCTTTATTGCATTCTATGGTGTCACTTCATAATAAAGTAATTCCTTTTTACCTTTACATTGAAGGAGTGTCTTGGCCTATGATAAAATGATTTCCTCAGTTCACCCGAGGTTGAAAGTAATGGTAGTGAAAATTATTCAGAAATCTGTCATAATCATAGCAATAGTATGAGAAACACAGAATATATAAATTAAATGTACTATTCAGCATCAAAAGACAAAAGGAAACTTTCTAATGAACATTACCCTGTGGGTTTCAGGAAGCACAAGAAGTCAGGACAAATTTTGATGCTATTCCCTCCCACCAAACGTTTATGAGAATTGTAGTGCTTTGCACAACGCTAGACTTAGGCTGTCAGTTTAATTAAACAGTAATATTGAGAGATTTTCTGTATTGCCAGTGAAAATTACTTTATCAATTTTTTCTTTGTGTTTAGCATATTTGTAGAATCAGCCTAACAGTCTCTAAAGTAAAACTCTAAGACATCCAATTTGCATATATTCTTGAAAAAAAAAAAGGTTTGTTAGTGCATTGAAAAAGGCTTTTGTCTAATGAGGCTGGTGGTGGTGGGGAAATATGAATAATAAATAGTCCATATGCTTAATTTATGTTTTCAAATATATCGCATATCCAAAATAGCAGGTAGAATTGACAATAGTAATGATTGAAAAGTGCCATATAATAGAAAGAGTACAAAAACTCAAGTTAGAAAATTTGAGTTTTGGTTCTAATTTTGTCACTAGTTAACTGACTGTGGGTAAGTCACTTTCAGCGTAATTATCTGACAAACAGTTTGTGGGTGTGTTAGTGGGGAGTGGTTGCTAGACCATGTGATTGTCAAAGTCGTAATGATTTTTCTGCTTCTCCTGACAATAACCTTTGCACAAAAGTAACATGTGTTTAAGTTAATGTAATGTGATTTAACACTCTAAAAATTTCTCTAGAGTTACATAAGTTTTTTTTTTCAAAAATTTGTTTATTGATGGCATATTCTGGCAAATAGAGAATATTTATTTTCATGATATAGGTGATAAAACCAATAATATTCATATACTTTTTTCTCAAAGGTCAGTATATTACAGACATATAACAGTAACTAACAATAAAATATAATACTTATAACAATACGCTATAATAAAAACTCTGTGAATGTGGTCATGTGCCCACTCAGCTCCCTAGTAGCTGAGAGATAGCAAGAGCATGAGATTTCAGCATGCTACTCAGAATGGCACGCAATTTGAAACTTCTAAATTTTTTGTTTCTGGAATTTTCCCTTCAATATTTTCATGCTGGGGTTGATCATGGGTAACTGAATCCTCAAAATGCGAAACTGTGGATAAGGGGAGGCTACCATATTCACTTACTGCATACCAGGAAGGGACTAACGTGAACTGATCGCTTAGCATGCCAAGAAGTTTGAAAGCAAAGACTCTGTAATCAGAATCTGAATGTTAGTCCTAACTGCTATTTCTTAGCTGTGACCTCGGGCAACTTACATGATCTTTAGGTGGCAGAGAGAAGTTTATGAGGTAAGTCTCAACTCTTTGAAGGTGAAACATAGCTGCTTAAACACTTTAGCTATTCTATTTCTGGTGCAAGTGTGCTATAAAATATTGCTTATGAATCTGGATTACTATAAAATTTTAAGTAGAAAATTATATGTAATTATCAGAGTATATATTAAGCTTACCTTTATAAATGATCTAAGTTGGTAACAGCCAAGGTCATTAGTTAATATGATGATCATACATTGTGAACTAAAATAGCACCTAGAAGGAAAAAAAACATCTGAAATACTAAGTAAGAACCAGCTCTCAAGGTAAGACATCTGGAACACTGGGTCAGGGATATGGAAACCCTGCAGAGAGATGACACATTGCCTGGCTATTCAGTCCAGGATCCCTCTGATAGAAGCATCAAGGATTATATTACATTCATTTTAGCAAATAAAAACCTTGAACGGCCACCTAAAAAGACAAAAGCTTTGACCTCTGCGCTTGGAGAGCTATTCAGGTTGTTTGATCGGATATACTGTCTATGAGGGTCTCCGTGTTTTGAGCCAAGAATCAAAAGAAAAAAACAGGTGCCTCCTCCCTCCATTTCTTTTTTTTGTTTTCTCTGGGTAAGTAAAGATGGGACAAATAATCTTTTAAAATTAAATCTGTGATTTTAGTTTTAGTTCCTGGGCAGCCTGAAGGTAAAAGAAAATAATTTTTAAAATCCTTTAGGTATTATAAATTCAGATCCCAAAGTGATGCTATCTTACAGTCAAGCATAAAATGGGAGTGCTAGTAGTACTTCTTTTACAAGGCTACCTGGTGAATTAAGTGAAATAATGTTTGAGCTGCTGAGCTATAACCTTGTAACCAGTCTCTACTTTGCCACACATTCATGAGGAAAGTAGATGTGAGTTCACACAAAATACCTCAAAAATCACGAATGTTTTCTCTATATATCTCTTGGGAGCACTAGGGAGGAGCTTAGACAGTATGCCACACAGAAAACCAAATCTTTACCCGTTTGTATTCCTTAGATCCAACCTCACAGGGCAGCTGCCTCAATCATTGCTAATTCTCCTCTACACTCTTCTTAAAACTACTCTTTCCTTCCTTCACCTTGTTCCTTCTCTTCCTCTTCCACTCACCTGCTGTGGCCCGCTCCTTGTTCTATACAACAATCTGATCTTGGTTCCTTCCACTGAGTTCCAACTGAATACAGTTTCCCTGGTGATCCTCCAATCCCATGGCTTTATGTAACATACATATGCTAATGTCCACCAAATTTTCATATTTAGTAAGTGTCTATAGAGTCTGACAACCACTACAGACTCTTATAGCCAACTACCAACTTAAATGTTAACTCCAAGTAACATGTCCAAAATGGAACCTTTGATTCCCTCTTCTATTCTGCCCTGTATCAGCAAATGGCACCATCATCCACTAACTTTCTTAAAGGGAGGAGCTAATTTATCCTTTTCCTTAATCGTTACACTGAATCCATCAGCAAAACCTTTCCTTTCTGACTTAAAACAGATCACAAATCCATCCACTTCCATCATCCTAGATTCAGAAATAATCACTTCTGAAACCTCTAACTGGACACATAATTATTGATACTTGACAGTGGGCTTTTAAAACTGAAACTATAATTTTTACAAAAATTTTGTAATTTATGTCATGAAGTTCTTCTGCTTGAATCTCTCCAAAGGCTTCCACTGTATTTGGGGCAAACTGAAAATTCTTACAATACCTGGTTCCAGCTTTCTAACCCCCAACCTCATTTTATAACACACCCTCATCTCTCAGAACATCTCACACATTCTAGCCTTCCCCTTTGTCTCCTATTTCAAGCAGGGCCTTTGCACTTGCATATCCTATGACCAGAATCTTATCCCAGCTCCAAATGATTGTCTTCTTTTTTCATTCATGTATCAGCTCAATTATCACCTGCAATGAGAAGCCTTCCCTTACTACCATTATCTGACAAATCTTCCTTCCAGTCAGTCCATTTTATTTTCTTAACATCAGTCATAACTCTGAGTAAGAATTCTGTTTATTTGTGCATACATTTGTTCATTTTCTGTCTTCTGTCTGTCTGGCATATGTCTTATTTGAGGGTAAATGCCAGGGAGACAGGAACCATATTTTTCATGTCTACAGTTGTAATTACACAGCCTAGAACACTGAATCGTACAATAGATACTGAACAATTAGTAGCAGAATGACTGCTGAATGGAGGAAAGACCTTTACATTTTTTTCAAATCACTGTCACACTGTTCTCCTAGTGAATCATTGTGCCCACTGAGGACACTCAGGCTTTCTTCTAGGAAATCTTCCTTTCCTATGTCTTGCTAGGTTAAGAGAGATAATTCAAATGCCATTACTTATTTATCTCTCTTTTTTTGATTTTGAGACACAGTTTTGCTCTTGTTGCCTAGGCTGGAGTGCAGTGATGCGATCTCGGCTCACTGCAACATCCGCCTCCTGGGTTCAAGCGATTCACCAGCCACAGCCTCCCCAGTAGCTGGGATTACAGGCCTGCACCACCACTCCCAGCTAATTTTTGTATTTTTCGTAGAAACAGGATTTCTCCATGTTGGACAGGCTTGTCTCTTGAACTCCTGACCTCAGGTGATCCGCCCGCCTCAGCCTCCCAAAGTGCTGGGATTACAGGCGTGAGCCACTGCACCCAGCTGACATTACTTCTCTTAACTGCATTGTTTATCACAGTTTCTTCTATTGTACCTTGAAGCCAAATAATTAGAAAATATTCTTGAGAGTAAATCCAGAAGTTTCAGACTTGATTTTGTCAGCATTCTCCACATCTATCTAGCAAGAGAAGGGAGATAGATGGATGTCCACGCAGTTCACTCCCTTATGTTTGTACCTCTTGCCACAGTGAAATACTCACACGGGTATCACCAACCCTCAAGTATGAGACTATCTTGCATGTGTCAGCAAATCGCATAACCATCCTGCGGTCCGTGAGGCACACAGAATTTAATGTCAAGACTTGCACAGACATTCTATTTAAGATCAAATCTGGCACATCAAAAGCAAAAGAGTCACTAAAGTTTAGTTTACCCACATCTTTAACTGTCCCTTAGGAGTTTCCTAGGAGTCCCCAGCTTTGTTAAATTGTGATCATTTTCGCAGTAATTCTTGCTCATCCAGCCACCTTTGGCACCTTCAATTTATTTATTTATTTTTATTTGTACAAGTTTATGCGGTATGTGAACCATTTTCTTACATGTATATAATATGTAGTGATCAAGTCAGGGTACTTAGGGTGCCCACCAACTGAGTACAATATATTTTGGTTAAGCATTGTCACCCTACTCTGCTATTAAGCATTGAATTTATGCCATCTGACTGTATATTTGCATCCTTTAACCCAGTTCTTTTCATCCTTATCCCTTCCCCCAACTCACACTTTCCAGTCTCATTATCTATCATCTCACTCTCATGTGATCAAACTTTTTAGCTCCTACATATAAGAGAGGACATGCAATATTTGTCTTTTTGTGTCTGGTTTATTTCATTTAAGATAATGACCTCCAGTTTCATCCATGCTGCTGCCAATTATACAATTTCATTTTTTTTATGGTTGAATAGTATTACATTGTGTATATAACACATTTTCTTTACCCGCTCACCATGGATGGACACTTAGGCTGATTCCACATCTTTGCTTTTGTGGCATATCTGACTGAAACCCTCTTCTTTAGTCTTGATCCCTGAGGGCAGCCATGTTGTTCCCCTTCTCTTTGTCCTCTTAAACAAGGTTCAGTAATAACATGTATTTCAATGACCTCTTCAGTTTGAGGCGAAACCTAAATCTGTTCAGCGGTGTTTTGCTGTAAATTGTTCAGAGCCTGACTTGTGTTTTTGATTCTTTAAGCTGTGCTCCACTATACCTTGCCAGAGGGCAGACTGGAGAAGTCAGTTCAGTCTGAATACCAGTAGAAAACACCTGTCTCCTCTGTGGCCATGTGCAGTTATGAGTTTTACACATGAATCCTAGAAACTCCCCACAATACTGCAGACCAGCCGCTCTCAACCTTTTTGGCACCAGGCACCAGTTTCATGGAAGACCATTTTTCCATGGATGGGGTGGGGGAGTAGGGTTTCAGGATAAAACTCTTCCACCTGAGATCATCAGGCATTAGTTAGATTCTCGTAAGAAATACACAACCTAGATCCCTTGCATGCACAGTTCACAATAGGGTTTGTGCTCCCATAAGAATTTAATGCCTCTGCTGATCTGACAGGAGGCGGAACTCAGGCGGTAATGCTCACTTGCCCATGCTCACCTCCTGCTGTGCCGCCCACTTCCTAACAGGCCATGGACCAGTACCTGTCCATGGCTCCGGGGTTGGGGACCCCTGCTATAGACTATTCTGGAGATGCCTGACAATCCACTACTGGACCAGCTTCTTGGTGGCCTCAAGCTTCAGAATAATTATGATGGAACATGAAGACACTAGCCTTCATCAATTCCTAGCCTCTGATCGCCCCACCAGACTTTCTGTTGTGTGATCTAACTACCATTCTGAGTCTTCTCTCATCTCTAGCAAAAGGTTCCTCATCAGTTTCTCTAGTTTTGAGTAGCAAGCAGTTTAAATCATACATGCTTTATAGCTTGTATTGATTGCTTATCCAGGCTGAGGCAGACATGATTAGACTGATACAGTCTCCTTGCCTCAAATTCTTTCACTCTATCTCCTCCAGTATCACCTGGTTCATATTACTGTCATCCTTTTTCTGACTCCGGTATCAGCCTCCTAACTGGTGTCCCTGCATCTGCCTTTGCCCCAGTTAGCTTTTTGTACACCGTATAGCCTGGATAATCTTTTCAAATGTTATATGTGATCATGTCACTCTCTTGCTTAAGCATTTTAAAGATTTCCCATTGTTAGGGTAAAGACCAAAATCTTTAATATGGCCTTTAAGTAGAGTGATCATACAATTTTCTTAGTGAACAGAAAACTCGAACTGCATTTGAGAACGAAAGGGTGTGCTATTGTTAATTATGCTGAGACAGCAGGCACAAAGGTTGGGTGTCAGACACACTGGGGGAAATGTCTTACTCCAAGCCTCTGCATTTGAGGGTCCCTGACTCTCTTTCCAGCCTCCTGCCTCACGTCACTCGATCTTGCTTTCTACCCTTAGTCACACTGGCCTTCTCTTAATTCTCAAACGTGTTGTGCCATTTTAACTACAGAAGCACTTTTTCCTCTGTCTGGATTGTTCTTGCATCCACCTCAGCCCCACCCTTCTCTTTGCATAGTTACGTTTCTTCAGTAAAATCTTACTCTAACATCTTGCCTCAACTCATGATCATTTCTTCAGCAAACTTCACCCTCGCTGCCTGATTTAACCAGTTCTCCCATTCTGCACTGTCTGCACCTGATGCCTCACTGACATTCACTTACACTCTTCTAAAGTTTACATTTATTGATGTGATTATTTCATCAAGTTTGACTCTCTCCGACTAGACTATGGGAGCAGCAGAAGGCATAGCACTATTTTATCTTTGCACTTGGAAAGTGCCTGACACATGGTAGTGCCTTCTTAACAGCTGTTGAGTAAGCTAATTAATACTGTGCTTACTCTCACAGAGTTTATACAGGAGACTTAAGGTATAAATAAAGTACACTTCCACAAGAATAGTCACCATGTTTGTGAGTTGTTTTAGAGCACATTTTGTTTTCTCTTTTAAAAATATCAAATTCAAGCTATCTTCAATGCTTACCTACATATGCTGCATAGCCATTTAAATTTCTCCTTCTTTTGGAAGAAAAACAAAGGAAAGTGAATGTTCTGGTCTGCATAAGATGAGGTGACCAGCATGGGAATTCAAACTCCTGGTTCAATGACTATTCCACATTCATGAAATGATGAAATGAATAGTCCATTGTATATCCAATATTTTAATTTCAGACACATTCACAATCAATACTGATCATCACAGTCTAGTCAATTGTTCAGTGATCCGTGTCGATCATGATGACAGCTGAAATTCATTGATTGGGTATGTCCTACACTGGCATAGTTGCCATCGGAAAAAGGATTTTTCAGGGAAGCAAGACCAAGCTTAAGCCAATTTGTAAAACAACTGTCAAATGTCACATGAGTCCTCAGATGGTCTTGTACCCTCAGAGGATTCCTCTAATTCAAGTGCCAAATTCTTGAGATGTATCCCTATCCTGAACAAAACTTACTTTCAGAAAATTATCCGTTATGTACGTGGTAAGAATTCTAACTTCAGTTATGAACACTTCAGAATTTTAAGCATCATTTCAATATGCTGAAGGAATACGAGATTTGGCATAGGACTTATGGATGATCCTAGGTATTTCCAAAATAAAACCTATTGAGGGCTGTAACAAAGAATTAGTCTCCCTCTCCAGGGAAGGATTCTCTACATTAGTGATTTCACACGCATGTCTAAAATACTGATTCCATTTCTTAAGGTTTCAAGCATCTTTTTCCTTTTAAAAAAATTTTCCTTTCTGCCTGAAGGGTAATGGATAAGTTTAAACATAATTAAGTATGAAATAGTTAACCAATGTTGTTTTCAGCACAAAATTAAAAAAAAAAATTAAAAAAAGCCCTCAATTGACACGAAATCTCCTTTAAATAGGTTAGTGATTACAATATCTAACTTATGCCTCCTTAGTAGCTTATAACCAAAAATGTGGAGTTGACTTTGATATAGGCCATCAGACAAGAAAGAGAGAGAGAAAAAGAGAGAGAGAGGCAGAGAGAGAGAGCGAGAGTCCCTATAAGTTTTCTATCATCCTCCTTTTCTACCTTATAGCACATGCACACACACACAAACAAACACACACACACACATATACACACACAGAGGCAGGCAAACATAATCTCCTCTTCCGTGACATCAATGCCCAGTCATCAAGTTGTATCTTCAGGGGAGAAGATCATTAGCTAGGTAAGGTTGATAGGAATAAATCATGAAGATTCTATCACACTTAGTCATAGCAAATAGAGGCTGTCAAAAATGTCTGGAAAGAGAAAAAAATTTATTGAGAAAACTTAATTTGTATTTTATAGACTTTTAAAACACCCTATCAAAGACCTACAGAGAGTCCATTACTGTATTAGTCTGTTCTCACACTGCTATAAAAATCTACCTGTGACTGGGTAATGTATGAAGAAAAGAGATTTAATTGACTCACAGTTCCACAGGCTGTACAGGAAGCATGGCTGGGAAGGCCTCAGGAAACTTACAGTCACGGCAGAAGGCAGAGGGGAAGCAACTATGTCTTCACATGGCCTGCCTGAGAGAGAGAAGGGGAAAGTGTTACATACTTTTAAACAACCAGATCTCGTTAGAGCTCGCTCACTATCACGAGAACAGCAAGGCGGATGTCCACTCCCATGATCCAATCACCTCCCACCAAGTCCCTCTTTCAACATTGAGGATTACAATTCAACATGAGATTTGGGTGGGGACACAAAGGCAAACTATCTCAATTACTTTTAAAGTCATTATGTTTTCTCATGTCAAACATGGGAAAGAACATAATTAATGCCATAATCCTCTGAAATGTTAGAATATTTCTTATGAAGAAAAGTAAAAGAAACATAATATGCTTCATCCTATGAAAATACAGGGAGTTTAAAGATCAAATGATAAAACTATAGAATGAGATGAGAATATTGAAGAGTCATTTCAGCATTCCTTTTTCACTTTAGCTTCATTTTTTTGTCAAAATTACTTAAAATTAACTTTAAATGCTTTTTAACTTAAAAGCAGTGTATATAATTTTATGTCCTCCTAATTTCTCATTATTCCCTCAGTACATACGATCATCCCATGTTAACAGTTGTTATTTTAGGATGATAACATTTTGCATAGCTTTTTTTTAGTTAACAGTTTGTAGATCATAGTATTGTTTGAATTTTAAATAATAAGCATACATTATTTTTAAAGTACAATAAAGTCATCTAAAAACAATAAAAAAGAAAGTTAAAATCTCTCTTAAATTAATGTCTGTGGATAAAGAAATCTGTTGAAATTTTTCTTTGCCAATGATTAACCTAATCATTTGCCAATGTTAATGATTAATTAATCATTTTTTATGTTAAAATGATTTTTTACTATAAAATTTTTTATGTAAAAATGATTATATTTTTAATCAGTAATTACAGAGTAATTTCACGATGTTTCTTATATGTACATAGAGTTGATTCACTCATAATTCTTATTTTCATTTGTCTTCTGTTGCTGTACTGGCACAAAATCATTTTCTTAAATCCTAAAGTAGAAAAAAAAAGTGTGTACAATTAATATACACAATTTAAAGAAAAACAAAACTAATATCTAGGTCCTTGACACATAGCTTATAAAATGGATTGCTCCCAGAGATTTTGAAGTCCCACTCTCTAAATTTTTTTCTGCCTTGCTCACCTCATTGTTCATTCTTTGACCTCTTTCTCCTTTGCTTTGCTTTATGAAATGTTCATGTATTTATGTATCAAAAATAAAATATTACTTAAATTTGTCTAGTTTGGAGTCTTACAAAACGAGATCATTTTATATATATATATAGTCATTCTTCTGTAACACTGTGTTTTGAGATACATTCATTTTATTTATTTATTTATTTATGGATCATACTATATACTCATCACTACAGAATACTGTATTGTAAGAATATTTCAATTTATTTATACATGATTAATGGACAACTGAGCTGGTTCTCAACTTTTAGCAATGAATAAATAATGCTATTATGAACATTCTTGAACACGTTTCAATGTGCATTTGTAAGAATTCCTCTGGAAGTTAATTCTGCCTGAGTGAATTGCTGGGCTTCAGGAGATGTGCATGATAATATTTACTGAAAATGTCAAAAGCTTTGATGTGGCTTTTACCAATATGCATTTCCTCCAGCTGTGTTTCAGATGTAACATTAATCTGCATTGTTGGTAACATGTGGTACTGCCTGCCTTAATCCTGCCAATCTGATTTGTGGGAAATTGAATCTCTTTGTGGTTATAATTTACATTGTCATGATACCTAACAAAGGTTGGAATATTTTAAAATATAAATGGACCATTTTTTTCTTATCTTGTAAAATGCCTGTTCATAATTTTTACTTGTTTATTTGGTCGAGCTTGTTTGTCTTTTAAAAATATATACTATTAATTTATAGTAGTTCTTTATATTCTCTATTAATCCTTTATAGGTTAAAATTGCTAGAAATATTTTCCAGTCATTTGTGGCATACTCTTTC
The DNA here is from genome assembly GCF_000951035.1 of Colobus angolensis palliatus. Taxonomy (NCBI): domain Eukaryota; kingdom Metazoa; phylum Chordata; class Mammalia; order Primates; family Cercopithecidae; genus Colobus; species Colobus angolensis. The sequence continues at coordinate 3,981,232 of NW_012114710.1, forward strand.
ATTCTTTTTATGGTTAGCAGAAGTTACTTTTTCATGCAGTCTGAAGTTTTGATATTTTCTTTTCTAATTTACAATTATCTACTCTCCTACCCCTAATATCATAAAACACTTGTTTCTTTCTGAAATATTAATATCCTTAATATATCTGATGTTGAGTTTTAGTTATATATTAGTTACAGATTTAATTTATATTTTTATTTACCACTTGTTTGAGTACTCCTTTCTTTATTGACTTGCAGTTCAAATTCCACACTTAAGATTTTCATATTTAAGTGGGTCTGTTACTGAGCTTAGTATTTCATTTATTTGCTGTATTTATCAATCTGAATAAATGCCACACTATAATTACTATGGCTTCATAAAAAGTCTTAACAACTGATAGGATAGATTCTTTGTCTGATTCTTCAATAGTGACTTGTCCATTCCTGACTTTCTTACCTGCACTATTTTATAATTGTTTTAACAAATTTTACCGAAAGCTCTTATAGTTTTCACTGCAATTGCTTTAAATCTATAAATCAAATTTAATATTCTATCCATAAATATAGTGTTTATTTAAAATTTTTAAATGTCTCTCAATATAATTTTTATAATTTTCCATATGAAGATCATTGATATTAATTGGTCAGCATTATTTTTCATATATGTATCTGACCATAGTATAAATACATAATCTAAATCTAAATATAATATATATAAAGTTTATTTTTTCTAGTTTAAAAGTTAATTTTTCTATACTACTTCTTCAATCACAAATCTACGTATTTTAACATAAATATATTTAAATAAATTGAAGCTTTTATCATTACCTAAACAGTGCAATAATTTTACAATTCCTTAATTTTGAGCATCCATTACATGATTATAAATGTTGTATGCAATCAGTATTTATTTAGATTTACTCAAATTTTAACTCATACACATCTTTTCTTGCCATACCTTTTTGCATATTATATTTTATATTTGAGATAAATTCCCTGAGCCCAAAATACATTATTTAAAATTTGCTTTAATGAGAGTCTGCTAGTGGTAAACTCAGTTATTTTTCAGAAAATATTTTTATTTAACCTATGTTCTAAAAGATTTTCAGAGTATAAAAACTCAGATATACACTATCTTTCTCTCAGTACATTGAAAATATTATCCCACTGTGTTCTACTTCTATTCTTGAGGTCAGGCTGTCAGCTGTCAGTCTAATTGCCACCCTTTATAGAAAATTATTTTTCTCCAACTTTGTCTTTGCTTTTTGTAATGTCACTATAATGGGTCTAGGGCTTGATTGCTTTATTTTTCCTGTCAGAATATGTTGGGCTTCTGAATCGTAAAATTGTTCTCTCCCAACAGTTCATAAAAATTTGTATTTTGAATATTTCCTTTTCACAATTTCCACGAATATCCTCTCCTAAAACACCAACTAGATATGTTAAAACTTCGCCTTTTATTCTCTATGCCTTTTAATCTTGCTTTAGTATTTCCCATTTCTTTGTTTTGCTATGTTATAGCCTGGGTAATGACTGGGTTAATATCCCACTTTACAAATAATCTCTTCTGTCCAGCCTTCTTTTCAAACTATTCATTGAATTTGAAATCCTTGCTTTTGTGTGTTCAATTTATAACATTCTATTTGGATACTTTTTCAAATTTGTGTGATCTTTTGAAAAATAGTGTTCTCATATGTTTCTATTTGTGATTTCTCTTTCATATTTTTAAATATTAAGGATCTGAAAGAGTAGCTGTCTGCAGACACTCTGTCACGGGACATCATTTCCTTGGGTGGTTTTATCACTCTTAACTATGAGCTCATGTTCCTCAGAACTTATCTGTGGAAATACTTTCATTCTGGATTGAAGTTGTGTTCCCCTAGAAAAGAGCTACTCAGGTATTGTGAATTTTGATTGTAAAGATACATCCAATTTGTGTTTACAAATACTCAGGGACTATATTTATATTTTTTATCACGCAGTGCCAAGGCCTAGACAGGCAAATTTCTGCAGTTTCTTCTGTGCAATTAGCTTATGTTTTCTAGAATTCTGGCTTCATTTCCTATCAAACTGCCTACCTTGGATTTCTAAACTCTAGGATTTCTCTCTAGTCTACACTGAACATTGTAAAGAATCCCAATATTCATCAATAGTGTATTGGATAAATCAATTATGATTTATCTGTGCAACATACCCTACACATCAAATAGAAGAAACTATTGCTGGTTGCTACAGCATATATTCATGCTTTCAGACAAAATGTTAAATAAAAGGAATGAAACATAATTTTTTTTTTTTTTGAGATGGAGTTTCACTTTTGTTGCCCAGGCTGAAGTGCAATGGCACAATCTTAGCTCACTGAAACCTCTGCCTCCCGGGTTCAAGTGATTCTCCTGCCTCAGCCTCCTGAGTAGCTGGGATTACAGGCATGCTCCACCACACCCAGCTAATTTTTGTATTTTTAGTAGAGACAGGATTTCTCCATGTTGGCCAGGCTGGTCCCGAACTCCTGACTTCAGGTAATCCACCCGACTTGGCCTCCCAAAGCGCTGGCATTACAGGTGTGAGCCATCATGCCTGGCCAACATAAAATATTTTTTTTTTTTTTTTGAGACGGAGTCTCGCTCTGTCACCCAGGCTGGAGTGCTGTGGCCGGATCTCAGCTCACTGCAAGCTCCGCCTCCCGGGTTCACGTCATTCTCCTGCCTCAGCCTCCCGAGTAGCTGGGACTACAGGCGCCCCCACGTCGCCTGGCTAGTTTTTTGTAGTTTTTAGTAGAGACGGGGTTTCACCGTGTTAGCCAGGATGGTCTCGATCTCCTGACCTCGTGATCCGCCCGTCTCGGCCTCCCAAAGTGCTGAGATTACAGGCTTGAGCCACCGTGCCCGGCCAACATAAAATATTTATAACATGTAATTCTATTTATATAAAGTCTAAAAATAACAAAACTAATTCACAGTTTTAAAATCAGATTAGTGGTTACACCTTGAGGGCATTCGTGATTGGGATGAGAGTGACTGCTGGAGGACTAGTTTTGTTTCTTGGTCTCTCTGGTATTACACGGGAGTTGTTATGCAGGGGTATGTTCGTTTTGTGAAAACTCATTGAACTAAACATCTGTTCTTTGCTTTTCTGTATGCATGCTATAGTTCGATAAGAAGTTGGCTAAATTTTTCTTTTGTTCCAAAACTGTTTGTTGTCTAGCCCATTCTTTCTCCATTAATATGAATATTTAACCTGAGAGAGAGAGAGAGAGACAACCAACATGCCTGCAAAAACAACAAATGGGACAGTTGCCTGGATGGGCCCCCTCCCGAATACTGGCTCCTAATTCCATAGTATGCCATTGGCATTAGGAACACAGGCTCATATTTGCTCTTCCATGAAGTAATTGCTGCTTCCTGACACACGATGATTAGAGGTGCAAGCATTCTGGGTTGGAATCCAGACTTTGTCATCTACTAGCTAGTTTGGGTTACATACTAACTTGTTTAAACCTCAGCTGTCTCATTGGCAATTTGGGGATCATCATAGTACCTGAATGAAGAGATTATCCTGAGGATATAAATGAATAACGTGTATAACTCATTCCCACTGCATCTGCATAGTAAACTCTGACAGATTAGATATTATTATTATCATTATTAACCTTTCATTTTTAAAAATTTCTTCTTACATTCTCTGTCCCTAATTTATTTAGAATAGAGCATCATCTATTTTGATTCTCATCTATCTACTTTCCTTATTCTCACCCTCCTTTCCATCATGCTACAGACCAAAGTAGATGGTGGCATGGCAGAGTGCCTGGGTACTTTTATGATTTCCAAGAGTGCTCTTAAAAGCTAAGATGCAAATTGAAGAGAGGTAATAGCTTGATCTAAAATGAGAGAGAAAGACTTGTGTTCTCACATATTAGAGCAAAAGCCTTAAAACTTCTCTAGGTACTAGAGAAAAATAAAATAGTCTGCATTTAGACCTGGTGTTAAATAAAATATTTTTGACAAGGATGGTGAGAAGAAGTCTATCCACTTCACATGCAGGTCTAGCATATAATGTAATTACAAATAACCTCCCACAGGAGTGGCTGCAAAGGTGGCTCTGTGCAATTAGTGCTAATGATGTGTGTTATTTATTACCTGTGTTATTTAATCTTTAGTCTTCAGTTTGTGAACTTCCTTTAGTTATGAAGCTTCATGACTAAATAAAAAGAGCTTTGGTGAGGTGGGCATACCAATTTAAAAGTTCTCTTTGTATTATCCGTGTATTGAGTTATATACATAGAATTACACCTATAAATAAGTATACTAACATATTATAGAGTGATAAAGACTAAAAGAACAAATTTACATAAAGTTCCTAGCACAAAGTAGGTCCTCAAAAAATGATGCATTCTTCTGAGATCAGATGAGAGTGTTGACCTGGAGGTATAAACTGAGAATGGAAAGGAAGAAACGTCAGGAACCTACTTCTTCACTCCTTAGAAAATCCTATTTCCTGACCCAGAGGTGGAGAATGGCCTCAAGCTGGAGGCAAAAGACTCTGATGTGGTTTCATGCTGGGTTGTGGACCAAATACTCCACTTTACTCAAGATACCATTTCCAAGTCACATACTGTGGTAATTAACGCTATGTTAGTGACACTTCTGTAATGGGTTACAGATTGTTGCTGTGGTGTGTACAAAGCTTATTGGATAAATGTCTTTAGGAAAGGAAAAGACATTAGTCTCTTAGTGATCAATAGGATAATAAATTGTGCTTTGTTTCTTTACCTGGATTTCATGTTTATCTTTAGAATAAATGTGAGCTTGCTCACTGCTTCTGTGGCTTCAAGGCTTGCAGTGTGGTGAAACACATAATCTTTTTCTTCACAGTTAGCAAATCCTTAGCTTCTCTGCAGGACAAATAGTCATGTGAGTAGAGAGAACATAAAATCAAAGCAACAAGAAGCTAGGGCAGAGGATTTAGAGGGCAAGCAAGCATGGGCCAGAACTTTGACAGTATTCATCCAGCAGCATGCGAACTCCAAAGAGAACCAGATCTCCAAAGAGAAATATCTGTTTTCTACCCACCAAAAACACCCACATTTTCCCCTCCAAGATGCTCAGGACTCTGTGTCATTATTTTGGAGGACCTGTCCCTTTATCACGTTGTCAATATTCATAAAATGGCCGGTTTCTGACTACCCAGTACTTAAGGGCAAATACAAGTAACTTTTTAAAATAATAGCAATTTAACTATGTTGTCCATTCAGCTCTAATTCAGAAGTAATCAGGACTTAAGATTCTGTAAGAGCCCATATGGAAATGTTTGTCATTAGCAAGGGTATAAAAGGAAGAGAGGAGAGTTTTGTTGTCTCTTTTCCTCTTTGCCTTTTATCAGAGTTTCGTTTATTGAAACAATCAGCTTCCTGACATCCTGAAAGATTCAGCCATAAAGAATGGGAAGAAGGGCCAGACATGGTGGCTCACGCCTGTAGTCCTAGCACTTTGGGAGGCCGAGGCGGGTGGATCACAAGGTCAGGAGATCGAGATCATCCTGGCTAACATGGTGAAACTCCGTCCCTACTAAAAATACAAAAAATTAGCCAGATGTGGTGGCAGGTGTCTGTAGTCCCAGATACTTGGGAGGCTGAGGCTGGAGAATGGCCGGGAGTGAACCCGGGAGGCGGAGCTTACAGTGAACTGACATCATGCCACTGCACTCCAGCCTAGGTGGCAGAGTGAGACTCCGTGAAAAAAAGAATGGGAAGAGAGAATGTAAAATAGACCTTTGTAGCTTTTTCTTTAAATTTTCCTCCCTACTGACCCATTCTGAAAGCAAGAGTTATTTATTATATTCTTTGCCCCGCTTTGGTTAGCTGGCAGATATAGAGGTTTCTCTCCTTTTCCCTTTTGCCCCCTAGTAAATAAAATCTGTCCAACATTGATTGTAAACGTAGACAATCATCAACAGATTCTTTGAAATCAAAGTTAAAATTAAACATACTCAAGAGTAGCCAGTAGTCCTCCCAGACGAGAATGTAACATGGAGGCATGGACATTATTTAACAAATATTTATGGTCTTCCTACTATGTGCCAGGCACTCTACTAGCATCTTGAATCAGAATGTAGATATTCAGAAGGAACAATTTCAAACCAGAGAGGAGGACAAATTACAGGATGATTTTAATTTCCCTCACAAATGTTACAAAGAGTATGTCTTTTTAGTAACCTTCCACACAAATGGGTGTGTTGATGAACACGTGCAGATAAGATGTGCATGTCTTTCACTGAGTTGCATTTATATGCCTCGTTATTTCTACATAAATATACCCAGCCTGGCTTTTGTTCATTGCCATTTAGAGTGATGGTGATTAAAGTAAATACAAATGTACAAATAGGAATGCTTTAAAATAATGGTGTAATCATTACTAATTCATTTTATATTTATTGTAGTATTAGTCCTAATGAACCTTCTTGATATTGATGTGGGTGTTACAAGTACTCTAAAATTTTCACTGTGAGTCAGTATTAATTAAATGAATGGTTATTATTACCTGTTTAATGGGCCTAGGAGGGATATTATTTTGGTGTTTATAAAAATCAATATTAATGCCTTAATAGTAAAAACTTGTTTTTATTCTTTCATGTTGATTATTGGTACTGCTTAATTAATGTGTGCTTATTGTACAATAATATAGTTAGGCAGACTCCAAGCTCATGATATTCCTGTAAGGTCTTCTCTGCCCACCGAAGACAGAGAAAACCATATTAAAATAGCCCTGAGATGGAGTAAACTTTTTTTGTAACTCTTTGAAATTGATAGACCATGTGTGGTTTATACAGAATGCTCTCAATTAACAAATTATTAGAACAATCAGCATATTTTCCTGACAGTAAGTTATATAAGGTGATATAAAAGGGCTTGAAAACTATAAATTAGCATTTTCTTCTGCTCTGCACTGATAGAATATTTTATAGTATTCGAAGGCCTTTCACAACCATTGTTCTACTCAAATTATTATTGTCACAAACATTCTTTTTGGTAAGAAGCAATGTACTTAGTTGTACAGTGAAGGATCCAGTTAAGAAACTAATTTAGAAATCTTGTTTTTGGGGCTGAATCCATATGACTTTAGCCATCCTAAGTATTAGTGTTATTATTTATAAAAGGATACCAAAAGTGCCTACCTCATAGATTTATGAAGCACTCACTCAGTAACTGGCATGTCCTTCACTTTCCATTTGTGTTAACTCCTACAGTTACTATAGACTGTTAGGTGGGGGATGAATGAAGCTGGAGCAGATTATGGACCTATCTAAGTAACATGGTTGTTGGTCACAGAAAAGGGACACGATGGAAGAAATGTGGAAGGGAGCAGAATAAGGAAGAAAGTGACAAAGCTGGCTGCGGAAACAGCTCCCACTGGCATGTAGGCAGTCAGGAACCAGTTGCAGGAGGGCAGACATTGTCATTTCTATAGGATTCCTTCCTTCCCTGCTGGATGGAGAACAGCAGAGAAGGAAGCACACCCTTGGATCTACTGAAGGCTGGAATACTAAAACTCCAGACCACACAATCTACACGGAGTGAGGAGGCTGTGAGCCAAGCTTTCCAAAGGGTACGTCACATGTGGGAATTTACTGCCCAAAGTGGGACTCACTCTTATCAAATTTTATACACCTGAATTAACTAACGATTTGATTTAGTTCATGAGTTAGCATGAAATACTGGAAGTAAAAAGTAATAATTCTTTCAACAGTGCTTCTCAAACTGTGTTTTGCATAAAATAGGATTACGATAAATGTCAAAATGTATAAGATATATAATTTTAATGACTAGTTTGTAATAAAAAATTATATTAGTCATGAGTATGTGAATATATACCAAAATTACTATTGTAAAATATTAGAGATTAGTTTTTACTTAATATGAAATACCACATGATGTTTTAAATCTGTACATATACATGACTTTCTAGATTTATATATATCTAGAAATATATATGTATATATGCATACACACATATATGTGTGTGTAGATATATATCAGTTTCTAGATATAAAATATTTATTATAGCAATATATATTACTTAAAAAGCAAAAACCAGACTGATAATTATTTAATAGCATATAAAATGCATTTAATAGAATTTTTTAATTAAAATATGAGTTTAAATTTTACCATGTTTGGAAAAATTAACCTTTAATTTTTTGGTAAGAAGCAATGTACTTAGTTGTACAGTGAAGGATTCAGTTGAGAAACTAATTTAGAAATCTTCTCTGCTTCCTTCTCTGCTGTTCTGCATCCAACAGGGAAGGAAAGAATCCTGTAGAAATTAATGCATCAAGTATTGTTAAATCTCAATACATATATTAAATAGATACTTCACTAATTTATGTTACCAAGAGTTTCATTACATGGTGACTTACAGTATAATTTAAATTATGGTGCAAATTGAAATACTCTTAATATCGAAGCACAAAGAATCAAAAGTAAAAGTGGGAAATTTCAAATGGAGAGAAAATTGTAGTTGGTATTGGGTTTTTTCATTTTGTTTTGTAGAGAATACAAGATTTGCAAGTCATTTAATATTAAATAAAAATAAGAACCAGATGCTTATTCATAAATAAAGCCAGTATTTTAAATATTGATAAATTACATGTAAATTACATGTAATGGTTTGTTCGCTAGAGTAGCAGTGAAGGGTGAATGATGGAAGAATAAAAGGGAGGGAAAATAGTACGAAAGTACAGAGATAGCAATATGAAAGCTATATTGAGGGACAAAGGAAGTGATGAGAAAGGAAGTGTAATTGAAAAGAAGGAAGAAGAAGAAATAAGACATACAGTCATATATTGCTTAATTATGGGGACAGATTCTGAGAAATGCATCATTAGGCGATTTTGTAGTTGTGCTGACATCATGGAGCGTACTTCGCAAACCTTCATGGTATAGGCTAATACAATCCTAGGCTACATGGTATGGCCTATGGCTCCTAGGTTACAAACTGGTATAGCATGTTGCTGTGCTGAATACTGTAGGCAATTGTAACACAATGGGAAGCAAATGTGTACTAAGCAAACCTAAACATAGAAAAGGTAAAGTAAAATTAGGATATTGAAGATAAAAATATGGTACACCTGTACAGAGCACTTACTATGAATGGAGCTTGCAGGATTGAGAGTTGCTGTTGGTGAGTGACTGTGAAAGCCTAGGACATAACTATACATTACTGTAGACTTGGTAAACACTATACACTTAGGCGACACTAAATTTATTTTTAAAGACTGGGTGTGGTGGCTCATACCTGTAATCCCAGCACTTTGGGAGGCCGAGGTGAGCAGATCATGAGGTCAAGAGATCAAGACTATCCTGGCCGACATGGTGAAACCCCATCTCTACTAAAAATACAAAAATTAGCTGGGCATGGTGGCACACCTGTAGTCCCAGCTACTAGGGAGGCTAAGGCAAAGGAATCTCTTGAACCCAGGAGGTGGAAGTTGCAGTGAACCGAGATCGCGCCACTGCACTCCAGCCTGGAGACAGGCGAAGACTGCATCTCCAAAAAAAAAAAAAAATTCAAAAAAATTCTCTCTTCAATAATAAATTAATCTTAGCTTAACTTTTTAACTTTATAAGCATAAATTTTAAAAAACTTTTTGACTCTTTTGTAATAACAGCTTAAACACACGTTGTACAATTGCAGACAAATACTTCCATTCTTCATATCCTTATTCTATAAACTTTGTTCTATTTTTAATTTTTTTCTTAAATTTTTAAACTTTCTTTTGCTAAAAGTTAACACTGACACACACACATTAGAATCAGGATCACCAGTATCACTGTCTTCCACCTCCACATCTTGTCCCACTGAAAGGTCTTCAGGGGCAATAACATGCACGGAACTGTCATCTCCTATGATAACAAGGTCTTCTTCTGGAGAAACTCCTGAAGGACCTGCCTGAGGCTCTTTTTGAGAAGGTGTCACTCTTTTCAAAAATATGTCCATGGTGGTTTGCTTGATCTGTTTCTTTTTTTATCATAGATTTTTGTAATAATGTATTGTGCTGCTATGTGATGACAACTGTGACATCACTAGGCAAGAGGAATTTTTCAGCTCCATTATAATCTTAGGAGACTGCTGCCATATATGTGGTCCATCCTTGACCAAAGTGTTGTTATGGGGCACATGACTGTGTTGAGAAAGCCTGGTATAATGATGTGGGGGATCCTGTGGGGATTCCCAGAGTGGGTTTCAGGAATTAAAAACCTCTTACAGAATTTTGTAATAAACATTAGATGGGAAACCTAATTTGTGTAGCTTTTCAACTATTTTTTCATCATTGCTTAGAATAAGGCAAAAAGGTATTCCCTGGGATTGTAGATCACAAAGCACTATTAAACTCATATTATAGGTAGAAAAAAAAAGAAAAAAGAAAAACACCAAAACTGGAACACTGTGAGGTTTTCTGACTAGTACAAGTCCCAGCAATGTTAATAATATTTGCAATTTGAGAAACCACTTTCCCATGACAAAGAAAAAGATAAATGGGGGAAAAGGGGCGTCTGTTCAATTGTTAACACAAGGATGGTGGCATTTTTATGTATCTTCCAGGTAAGACTAAGATGCTAAAATAATTCTGGTCTCACTCTATTTCCTGAAGTGTTAAATCTCTCTTACACTTTCATGCCACCAATATTACATTTTTCTTTTGATCCTACCGTCTCTCTTTTGAAGACAAATGTGGCAAAGAAAGAACTTAAATGTCCATGTAATCAAAATAGCTATGGCTATTTAAAAATAATTGCTTCCCAGGGATATCTGATTCAGTAATTATTGCATTAAGTTCTGGATCAGATATTTGCTCCTTGGGCAGAGTGGGCATGTGATGTTTTAGAAGCATGAATATTGCTATTGATAAACAAAATGTGGTCTGATAGGGTTACATATGAGAACACGCAGCGTCTCTGTAGCCACATATGGGAGCTGTGATATCCACACTCAGCAACAGTGACCCCTGGGCCTTGTGACATTCCTGTTGTTTTCCTCATCCATGTTCAGGGTTAAATGAAGTAGAGTCAATATCAAAAGTATAAATAAATAAATTGATTAAAAATTATTTTTAAAACCTGGGTAAATCTGCAATCTTCTAGTTCACTGTGAGTTTCTCATTAAATCTGTGTCATAGTCATACTTTAAACCATGTTTGTTCTTAGTTTCCTTGATTCTGTTTTTTTAATAACGCTTTTATTTTTCCACTGTTCTTCTCAGATGAACAATACCCCTTCCTTTCACACCTGCTACCTGCTTACTATGTTATTTAGGGCAAATTAACAATATACTCTGAGATTTTAGGTTTTTTTTCTTTATGAGTAGGTGTCATGGTATTTGTCAAAAATATTTTTGGTGACTGTTAAATGCCTAATCATGTATACTCTTTTGGCGAGGACCTGGCACACAGTAGGTATTCATCCCTATTCCTGGTAGGTAAGTGTTAGTGTGCCTCCTTTGTTTGCACTACTAATGTACTTTTATAACTCATGATGGACAGAAAAGATAACATAGACTATTACTGCTGCTTCCACCAAGAGCAAATGAAAAGAGGACAGATTCCTCCACTGGCTAGATGCTGCAGATACAATAATCAATTGTCTAGAGAGATTTACCTTTTGCAAGGTACTTCGACATTGCTCCTCATGGAGATCTGACACTTGGATCTAATATGTCTTGGTCATTCACCATTAATACCTACCCTGAGGCCTCTCTATTGCTGTCAATTGGCACAATATGGATTCCATGAAGTACACTGTGGACGCTGGATCTTCGATGCAATCTCTTCAGCAGTTCCTTGGGCTTAAAAGTCTTTGCACCACCTATCTTCTGACAAGTTCTTTGTGTTTTAAATGAGTCAGCTTGGGTGGAATGCCTTCTGGAAGAACAGGCAATTGCAGTGACTCACAGAAATTTTAGAGTTTATTTTTCGTTGTCTTGTTAAGTTTAGCCTAAAGCTGCCTCCTTACATATTTGAAATTTGGCCTAAAGGTTTCTTCGCACATAGTGAACTGTGACCTAACTGGATGTGTAAATAGACTATTACCTGATTTTGTAACAAGTAGCAGAGTCTCAGCCAATCACAGGCAGTCAACTGTTCCAACTGTGTTCACATAAGGCAAACACTAAGCTGTACACCTCACTTTTATTTGCTGTACTTCGCTTTCCTTCTTCTGTCTTAATTGTTATTGGACCATGTGGTAGCCCCAGAGCTGCTCTGAATCTATTTTGGTTCTGGGGGCTGCCTGATTTGTTACTAGGTTTTTGCTCAATTAAACTCTGTTCATTTTAATTTGTCTTAAGTTTCTTTTCATAACCGTTTGCATAATAATTTGCCATGTCAAATACTGTTTTGAATTATTCTTTCTTCATATCAATGAAATGGCAAGCTGGAGAAAGAATGTCACAATGAAAATCGAATAATTTATCCACAGGCTGAATTACTTGGGCATTGTTTTATAAATACTCTTAAATATAGGATAATGGAGATACAGAATTTTAGAGTGAGGGAGGCACTAAAAGCCTTGATTTACTCTAGCTGTTGATCCAATGATTGACTCTCTCTCCACCCAATCCAGGTGAAGCAGCAGTCTTGTTAGCATCGTGCTAGTTCAGAAGCAAACACCACTTCAGTGACCCCCTACACTCAGTTGGTCACCAAGAGTTGACTAATTAGCTACTAGATCTTGTGCGACCAACAGGGACAAAATGGTTTCAGGCTATTATATCCAGTTCCTGAAAAATGCCTCTCGTAACTCTCAATTTAAAAATTCATGATAGCACAAAAAGAATGAAATCTCATGACATTAGAAACTGAAGCTTACAGTCAGTGATTTATTGGAGTCTGGGAGGAATTTTTTTAGTTACAGAATTAATTAGTTTCTCTTTCACTTTTCAAGTCTGTTTGAGCTGACTTTCTGAACCTAATCAGTGTCCTTTGGATACTTTACTCTCTGAAATAGAACCAGGTAGCTGAGCAGGTACAATGGAAGGAAGGGCCTTTCCCCACTGTTTGACTGTCTTCATGATACAGGGTATCCACAAATTATAAGCACTGTATTTGCTCCAGGGTGTTCAGTGACCAGATATGGTGCTTCTTTTTATACAGCCACTCAAAGATCACATTCCTCAATTGACAATATACTTAAGGCACTGAAGGCAGCGAGAGATACAGACAGTCAGGAAGAAAATGAAGACCGGACCCTGTTATTTGCTATTCTGATGAAGTTTTCATTCCTGTGTACACTATAGGCTATTGTTTTGCCTGTCCAGAATCCAGGTCACCTTTTTGGTAATACCTTCCCTGCCTTTTCTCCCCCTCAATCAGTTCTCATTCCAGGTAAGGACACAGGGCCTAGACCTGTTCATTCAAGGCATTCCATTCCTCTGGTGTCAGCAATTCACTTAGAGACGGTCATGTGACCCATCTAGGTAAGTAGGACTTATTTCCAGGACTTATTTCTAGGACTTAGATTGGAATCATTGGGTATGAGAAGCCTTCTTCTTAGGATAGCAAACCTGGCAGGAAGTGAGACTGGAGCTGATTTTGGCCTTTCCAAGAATTGTGAAGAGTATTTCAGAGAATTAAGCCAACACAGAGGATAGTAGAGTCAGGAGATGGAGAGGCAACTTACTTGGATCTAGCCACGCCTGAAGACTGACCTTGCTTTACAATTTCTTGAATCAAGCAGTGCCCTTTCATTTAAGTCTGTTAGAAACCCACTGGCAAACAAAATATTCACAATTGACACATTATCTTTCTCATCTCAGCTCAAGTATGACTTCCTCAGTGGAGTCTTCTGTGACACAGCCATAGCCTCTTTCCCCTGGTTTGGCCCTGGATAGATCAAGTTCCTCTGTTCTGTGCTCTCATGAAATGCTGTTCATCTCTTTTATCTCACTGTGAGA
>NW_012114710.1:3996600-4003142 GCF_000951035.1 Colobus angolensis palliatus
GATGATGAGGAACAGGAAGACACTGCAAGCAGGCACTCTTGGCTGGCTGACCAACCCCATCCTTCACCCCCTTTCCCAACCACTGACCAGCTGGGGGTGGTATGTGACCAGTTCTGGCCAATGAGGCACAAAATTGGTTCCTAGACTACTTCCATGACAAATAAAAAGGCAGACCCTCTCTGGGAGAAGGCCTACTTCACTTTTTTGCTCTCCCTGCCCCATTTCCTATTTGGAACACAGTTATGATACCTGTAGTTACAGCAACCATTTTAAAACCAAGAGGCCACAACTCAGCATGCTAAGGCTGGCAGAGCAAAGAGATAGAATGAGCCTAACATACTGATGTTATTTTATAGTCATTGTGATGCAGGATTTTTGCTCTTTAGTTCAGCTAAAATCTGGATTCTTGTCTAACAACCAGGAAAAATTAGACACGTGGACATGTTGAAAGGTGAAGAGAGTGGAATTTATTAAAAGAAAGCTCTCAGTAAAAAAGAGGGGGTCCTGCCAACAGGCTCCTACCTCACAGATTGAATACCAAGAGGCCAGACTCCTCCCCACTGCATAAGGTGTGAATTCTCAATGGCTCCACCCTATTTTCCCAGTGTGCAGGTGGATCCCCAGTCTGTTGCACACATGCCCAGAGAAGGCTCTGGGAAGTTTCCTCATTTTCACAAAAGCATCTGATGTAAACACTTGGGGTGGGTTGGAGACTCTCTAGGGACCCCCGCTTCTCTGCCTCCTGTATCTATCAGCTGCACTGGTCATAACCTGCCAGTCTCTGGACTTCTTGTTGTGTGAAATATACAGCCCTATTTGTTTAATCCACTCTTTAGCTATATATTCTGTTATTAATGTCTGAACACATTCCTAACTGATAAAGACTAAAAAATTACAAGATAGGAAAGTAGACAGGGAAGAGAGAGAGGTTTAAGAATACCAGAATTTTCTCATTAAAAACCAGAGGAAACAGAAGAAACAATCAAAATTATGATAGAAGAAAATTTGCCTGACAAAGAAAATATGAGCCAGATGATCTAAACATGCCATTGTGTATCAGCCCAAAAAATAAACATTGATTCACTTCAAGATATAGATGGGAAATTTTTTCAATTTAAAAAAAGAGGAAAAACTACATGAATCAAGTTAGAAAAGCAGATCATCTAAAACATAATAAGCATTAGAAATAGTCTCCAGTCCTTCATCTTGGCAAAATCAAATTCCAGAAAAAATGTAGCCATGTCCGTAGTCTTATTAACAGCTCTGATTTAAATTAAAAACTCAAGAAATTTTTGCTTGTGAAGACAACAGAAATATATCTAGATAGGTAAAGGCTCAGGAACAAAGGCACCATTTTCATATCATTATCAAAGGAAAATGTTTTTGCAAGATACATCCAACTTATATAAAAAGAATTAAAGAGTAGAAAACTGGGAAAATTGGAATGATAGATAATTCTCAATGAGCCTTTAAATAAACTAAACACGTAGAGTAAGGGTTGGAAAGGTGTACATAGGATTTTAAATAAACAGCCTAAGTAATTTTGAAAATTACTGTTTCAAATGCAGTTTCTCAAGCAGAGTCCCCACTTCCCCTTACAGCGGTTGGCCATATATCTGCCACTCTGGTTATCTTTCCTCCATCAGGAGAATGATTTGAGGAAGAATGTGTCCCTCTAAGGTTTAGTCTCTGGTGCTGCTTTAATTATCTCTTGGTTAACACTGGTTCTCTATCGTTACTCCCATTGTGGCAGGCATCAAAATACCAGCTTTTTGGTTTTTTTTTTTTTTTTTTGGAGCTCAGACATGGATTCTTTGGAGGGCATCCACAATGTATTACCCATGTCTTTCATTTTCTGTATTCTGATTGACATCTGGGGCCTTCCTGAAAGTGGAGAGACCTGAGCCCTTACATGGTTAGTCAATTCCTAGAGATGATAAGCAAATCCCTGGCTTAGAAACATGCAAACTGCTTAATCCAGAGCCCACACCCAATCATTTCCTTTATGGGACTCTCACAACCCAGACCACTATCCATCTGCCCTACTCACACCAAGGCCAGGTACCAGACAACTAGGGAGAGCCCCTAAACTCCGGAGCCCTCTGAAATTATTTAAACTAGCCAGTCCTGCTTACCCTGCTTTGTGTTCCTTTCCACGGAAATTACAATAAAGGCTTTTGCTTGAATTTCCTCCAGCTCCCTCTGCCTTCTAACTAACCCTGGTGCTTCCCCATGTACACCCCACCAACCCTTCCCACCATGTAGTGGTTATGCTCCCTGTTCCTAGGGAACTGTGAGTATAATAAACCTTTTTCTTCATAAGAGCAATTTACATGTCTTTGTGTCTTACCATGTCTGATTAAAACAAATCCCAGATACTCTTAAAACACATAGGAATCTCCTTACCACATTATACTCTGATATGGGTGACACATTCTCTGGCTGAGCTTTGGCAGCCCTCATTTTTTAACCTCTTGTTGATATCTGTTAATCCCCACTGGCTTCCCTTTTGTGCAGGGTCCAATCACAAGCACCTGAGCCCCTGTGACAGGCACACTCCACCAAGCCAGCTGGCACAAGTGCAAGATTCTCCCTGCGGCAGCCCTTGCTTTCATGCATAGGTAACTTCAGCCAATCTCCGGCCGTCTAAGCTCACCAGGTCAAAAACAAGCACCCGTCTCTGTACTTGGGGGCGCATATCACTCACCAAATGTATTTCCTGGCTCATGGTGGCAAATGCAGGGCTCAGCCAGGCAAGGGGTTTCCTGTCTCCCCTCATATAGATCCTGCCAGTCTTAAGGCAGTTCTCTTAACTCCTTCTAGTTTGGCTAGAATAAGGGGGAAATCACATAGCTGTTAGGTCCATAATGCCCAAATTCAATGGCTGTTTTCACTCTCTTTAAATGGAGATGGGTGATAGGGAAGATGACCACTGATCATTCAATACAAGTTCTGTTAACTTTTAGTAAATGAGCATGGGCTACCTAGTACTGCTGTTTAGAATGTAGAAGTACTTTTTTCTAATGACCTCAGCTTTGGGGGCCTAAACTACAATTTCAACACATGAGGAAAAATTCTGTCATGCATCCTGTACCGAAACACTGTAAGAAGACTCACCATTGTGGTGGAGTTTAATATAATGAGCCTCTGAGCTATTTGAATCTTAAATAAGCGGTTTCTGCCTTCATCAGATCCCTAGCACTGGTGATATATTCAGACACTTTTCATTTAAAGGTTCCATGGCATTTTTTCTAAGGTGGATGAATACAATACCAAATAATTTACCTCTCAACAATCACATTAAAATTCACAACACAATTCTTTAATTACCACTTCAATCTAATTCTCTCAAAAGTTTGTCCTAATTGCATTGTTGACATGTACAGATGCAAATAAGATGTTGGTTGTTTCCTTGTAGCAAATGACTGTTTCTAATTTGTACCTATCTATTCTCTTGCTAGAAAGGCTGGTGGGGGTTCACTGAACCACTGAAAGTTGTCTATCACAGATGACATGGCAAAACTCGGAATGCAAAGAGCACATCATCTGCCCTTCCACCTCCATACATACACCCACATGCAGCAAAGAAATGTCCACAGATAAGGCAAGGAATAGCAGAATATTCCCTGTGGACAGGTAGGACAGAAGTGCAAATTGGACATTTGTGGAGCAGCAGTTGCCAGAAGGTATGTGAAATAAACAACCCCCAGCTGCTATGCTTTGCTTTTGTAAAAAGATCTTAAGGTTTTTTCACAAACACAGGTGTGAGAAGCAAGAAAGAGAAAGAGAGGCAAAGAGGGGGAAGATGATATATGGTAAACTAGCAGCCACAAATAGCATGGTTACTCCTTTAGGGTAAAAATAGATGCCTTGATATTGTGAGGGGCATCTGCTTCATTCCCCTTAGTTATTTCTATCAATGCTTGAGGGGCACACCTCAGCTTGGACAGGTAGACATGTATGTTGGGAACAGGGCCGGGGTGACTTGGGGTGGGGTCCGGTTAAAATGCATTTTCTTTTTTCTGACTCGGGCCAGCAATGGATGATTTATAATTTGTAAAATTACCTCTCTTTAAAATCATGTTTATATTCCTACAGGGCATGAGTAGGAATAAACATTTCCTATATGAATTTATATATATGCCCTCGCAGGGCACATATTTGTTACTTAGTTTATTTCACTTGACATATTTTTTGTCCCTCTGCAACGTATCTTTGTTGTGGAACATTTTTGCAAGTATGCTATAGTCACAAAACTTGTGAAACTTCTATTTTTCCAATCATTATGTGGACTTGAAATTTAATTTTGCAAGTTGAACTATGTGAATGGCCCAAATGAAATTTTGTTTTGTAGATCAGGAATCAGATCTGGATAAAAGAGATCATGATAATCAGATTTTCTTCCTAACTTCCTCCTGAGGAATCTTTGAGTGGTGACACAATTCTGATTCTTTAATACTTCAGTGAATTATTTCTTTCATTAGATGGACATTTTGATGATTGTTCCACTTATTTTCATTAAAACCTCCTGGAGCAGTCAGGTTTATGGAAATAAAGCTGTTTAATAATTAGGGAAGAAGAAAGTAACTTTGTAAGTGAACAAATTGTCTTGACAAATTTTGGAATAATTCATGTTCTCTCCAAATGTTTTAAAAATTAGGATTGCAAATTGGCATGTTGTCAGCATGTTATTTGTTTGTACTGAAGAGGGTCTTCAATACCTCAGATGGTAGAGTTTCAAAAGGACAGAGATTTATTAGCTTCTTCCCCAGTCTATTCTTGGCAGATATTTGCATTTTTGCATTTTAGTTTGCTGAGCATCTATTCCCCTTTGTATGATAGCATCCCAATTTGCCTTAACAGAAGAACCCACTTTAGAATTGCAGATAAAATATAGGACTCCTAGTTAAATCTGAGTTCAGAAAATTAATAGATAATATGTTAATGTAAATATGTCCCAAATATTGCAGAGGACTTACTTATACTAACACATTATTAGTTGTTTATCTGAATTAAAGTTTAACTGGGCAACTCGTATCTTCATTTGGTGAATCTGACAATTCTGGCCCTTTTCCACTCTCAGGACATTTGATTCAAGTGCGATTGACCTCCCCATTCAGCTTTAGGGGCAAGCATGTAACCCAGACTTGCTTAATCGTGTTAAAAACATCTCACAGCCTGGCGTTGTTTTCGAAGTAAAACCCAAAACACCTCCATTTAATTTTTAAGGTTTTCCTTAAAATGGTGTCTTGAACTCCAAATCATATTTTCCGTCTCTACCAGTCCAGCAACCATCCATGCTCACTGCACTTTTTGGCCTGGGCTTCCTATACCCAGCCTTCTCAACTCAGATGGCCTCTGGCCTCCTTCTCTGCTGTGTGCTTTCTTAAGCCCTATATATCCTCTCAGCTATATACATCTATTACCTTTTCTTGACTTCCTAAGCACTTAAAAGTCTATATCTTTCATTTAATGACTGATTGTCTTATATTGTCCGGTAATTGCTTTTTTTTTTTTTTTTTTTTTTTTTTTTTAGGCTTAGTCTTGCTCTGTCGCCCAGGCTGGAGTGCAGTGGTGCGATCTCGGCTCACTGCAAGCTCCGCCTCCTGGGTTCACGTCATTCTCCTGCCTCAGCCTCCCGAATAGCTGGGACTACAGGCACCTGCCACCACGCCCGGTTAATTTTTTGTATTTTTTTTAGTAGAGATGGGGTTTCACCGTGTTAGCCAGGGTGGTCTCGGTCTCCTGACCTCGTGATCCACCCACCTCGGTCTCCCAAAGTGCTGGGATTACAGGCTTGAGCCACCGCGCTCGGCCCTCACTGTGAGATTTTATATCAATGTATATGATTATTGGGTTAAAATTTATCTTTCATCTAATAATAATGATAATGACGATGATGGTGATGTAATATGTATTGAGACCTAACCATGTTTCAGGCATTGCTCTAATTGCTTGTACTGAACGTAAACTCTTCTCACACTTGAAAACTGAGAAGCCGAGATATAGATGTTCCTACCTCAGACCAACAGGGAAATGCTAATCAACAGTGGAAACTGGATTGGGGCATGGAAAAATAAATCATCAATTCATTCACAACACGAGACGTGAGAATGGGACTGAGAACCTAAAAGTGGATGTTATGAACACAGGCAAAGGCAAATACAAAGTATACATGGGTTTATATGTGTAGAGTCATCCCAAGTCAAGGAGGAATTAAAAATACATACAAATCAATAACATGAGACCTTTGGGGAAAAAAAGATTTTGGCTTGAGTAAAATGAAGCATTATTATATCAAAGTCTCAGAGGAAATTACGTCATTATAAATGGTTTGTTACAGGAAATAAAAAATACACTTCTTGTTTTCAACAAGACAGACAAATTTACGGTCTCTATAGAAAAATAACAAAAATCGGCCGCGCGTGGTGGCTCAAGCCTGTAATCCCAGCACTTTGGGAGGCGGAGACGGGCGGATCATGAGGTCAGGAGATCGAGACCATCCTGGCTAACACAGTGAAACCCCGTCTCTACTAAAAAAT
>NW_012114710.1:4003192-4006009 GCF_000951035.1 Colobus angolensis palliatus
TTGTGGCCCAGGCTGGAGTGCAATGGTGCTGTCTTGGCTCACTGCAACCTCCGCCTCCCAGGTTCAAGCGATTCTCCTGCCTTAGCCTCCTGAGTAGCAGCTGGGATTACAGTCGTCCACCACCATGCCTGGCTAAATTTTTTGCATTTCTAGTAGAGACGGGGTTTCACCGTGGTGGCCAGGCTGGCCTCAGACTCCTGACCTCAGGTGATCCGCCCACCTCGGCCTCCCAAAGTGCTGAGATTGCAGGCATGAGCCACCACGCCGGGTCTTAATGCTTAATGGCCATGCACTATATTTTCCTAGCCGTATTTAAGGTCCAGAATGGCAGGAATGTGTCTAAAAGATGGCAGATGTGAAAAGATAAGAAGTTTAAGGATGGCTGACTTCTGATTCTAATAATGAGGGGTTCTGGTTAATTCAAACCAACTGTTCTAGTGAGGACTACTTGAAAACCTGGAGTAAATATTTTCAAAGTTTGGTTTAATAGCTAGTCTAATATTTAAGCAAAGATAGAAAATCTGAAACTTGGAGAAGTTAAAGTAAAAAACTGAGAGCTGGAAACTATAATAAGAGGATATATACGTTTTAAAAAAGAACTAGAGAATTTTAGAGTTTAGAAAAATTAAAATGACCTAAATAAAGAACTCAGTTGATGGATTTAATAACATATTTGATGCCACAGAAGAAAGGATTGGTGAACTACCAGATAAATCAGAAGAAAATGTTTAAACTGAAAAATGGAATAACAGAAGATGGAAATTAGAAAAGAAAGGGATATAAGACATAAGAGAATATAGGGAGGAAGTCTAATATGAGTAACCATAGTCCAAGAAGAGAAAGACAGAGAAAATGAAACAGTTGAAATATTTGAAGGGATAATGGCGAAAGCATTTACAAAACTAATACCAAGGTTGATTAAAAATAATTAAAATCTTTATTATTACAAATTACATAGTTGTGTACATAGAAAAAAGCTGCCTTCAATATTAGAATTAGTAAGTTTAGCAAGTTATATATCTACATATAAAAATGAATTGTATTTCTACATACCAGTACCAAACATTTGAAAAAATAAAATTTTAAATTCTTAATTTCTGTGATGCTTTACAATAGTATCAAATTATTAAATTTCTAGAGTTAAACACAAAACTCTTTTAAAAATGTGTAAGATCCAAATGTACAAAACTGGCAAAAATTATTAAGCAAATGAGTACCTACATAAGTGAAGGAAAATACCATATTCATGCATTAGAAGACTCATGTTGCATAGATACCATATTTTCCCAAATTGATCTATAGATTTAATACTTTCATAAAATCTCATTAAGTTTCTTATGTGTGTAGATGTAGTTTGTGAAAATTGAGAAACTAATCCTCAATTTGCATATGGATATGCTAAGGGCCAAAAATGGCCAAAGCAATATTGCAGAACAGAGTTAGAAGATCTACATAATCAAATATCAAGAATTGTTATAAAGCTACAGTAATTACAACAGTGAGATATTGGTACCGAAAAATAAATAAACCAATATATCAGAATAGAGAGTCCAGCAATATACCTACATATATGAAGACACTCTACCTTTTGTAAACGATGGCATTGCAGAATCTTTTAAATATGTCCTGAGACAATTGGATATCTATTTGGAACACCCATTTCACATGGTAGACAACAAAATAAAAATTCTAGATGAATTTTAGATTTAAATGTGAAAGACTAAATAGCAAACCTCCTATGAGTTAATTTAGGAATATATCTTGATTGTCCCAAGACAGAGAATTATTTCTTGAATAATACATAGAACATACTTATTTGAAAATTAATACAGCTAAGAATTAGTGTTTATCACCATTAAGAAAAAATGGAAGAATAGAATAGGATAAGCTATTTGTCACACATAACCAATACAGAGCTGAAAACCGGAATTTTTTTTTTCTCAAAACACCTCCTTTTTATTCACTGAATGTTTGTGTCCTTCCCAAATTTATATGTTGAAGTTTTAGTCTCCAGTGTGATAGCATTGGGAGGTGAGATCTTTGGTTCATAATTAGGTTTGGATGAGGTCATGAGTAGGGGGATGAGATGCTTGGATCAGTGTCCTTATGAGAAGAAGAGAGCCCAGAGGTTCTCTCTCTGTCTTGTAAGGAAGAGAGCCCTCACTGAACCAGCTGGAACCTTGGTCTTTTACTTTCCAGCCTCCAGAACTGTTGAAAATAAATGTCTGCTATTTAAGCCACCCAGTCTATGGTATTTTGTAATAGTGGTCCAAGCCAATTAACACTATAAACTAATAAGAAAAATACAACCAAGTAGAAAAATGGGGAAGCAGCTGTTACAGGCACTTAACAAAAGAGGGTATACAAAGTGGTTGGCATTTTCTACCAAAGTTCAAGCCGTGTGTACTTAGTGACCCATTGTTCTATTTCTAGGTATACACTCAGTGGAAGTATGTGCACAGGTGCACCATGAGACACATAGAAATATGTTCATAGTAGCTATTGGAAATGGCTAAAAACTGAAAGAAATCCAAATATCCATCAGTAATGGATACATCAATTGTGATATATTTATATATCACATATACCACTGGATGGTATACAGCAAGAAAAATACAAAATTTGGCTACAGCTAAACTATGGATAAAGCATAGTTTGAGTGAAAAATGTCAGACTCAAACTATATATGTGTATACATACACACATGCAAGCATACACACAAACATACACACACATACACACGCACAGAAAGTTTATTTATTTATTTATTTATTTTTATTATACTTTAAGTTCTAGGGTACATGTGCATAACGTGCA
>NW_012114710.1:4010259-4067669 GCF_000951035.1 Colobus angolensis palliatus
CCCAGTACCTCAGTTGAAAATGCAGAAATCACTGGTCTTCTGTGTTGCTTGCGCTGGGAGTTGGAGACTGGAGCTGTTCCTATTCGGCCATCTTGGAAAACTCACGTACAGAAAGTTTAAGCATCCCAAATCCCAAAATCTGAAATCAAAATGCTCCAAAATCCAAAACTTTTTGAGTGCCAATATAATGCTTAAAGGAAATGCTCACTGAAGCATTTTAGATTTCAGATTTTCAAATTTGGAATGCCCAACCAATAAGTATAATGCAAATATTCCAAAACTAGCAAAAAATCTGAAATATTTCTGGTCTCAAGCTTTTAGGCTAAGATATACTCAACCTGTATATGTGTGTGTGTGTGTGTGTGTAAGGTACATATACAGACATATATAATGGTTCTATGTATATCAAGTACAAACACACAGTCTTTAGGAATGAATGCTTCAGTGGTTAAGAGGTAAAGGGGGTCTTGCAATATACATAGATAGTAGCTATCTTGGAGAAGAGTGAGAGGGTAATGATTGAGAGATGACAGCAAGGGGGCTCAGAGGCTCTGGTAATGTTTTATTTTTTGACCTGAGTGATGATTATGAATACATGCCTCTTAAACCTTACATTTAAAATATTTAAAAAGAAGGAAAGGGAGGAGGAAGGAAAGGAGAAAAATTAATATGAGGAGCAGATGTTGAGAATGGTCTGGTCAGCATTCTCTGGCTTGGAGACCTTAGGCAAATTCCATGATCTCCTTGAACATTATTTTCCTCACCTTTAAAATGGAAATCATATCACCTTCCTCAAAGAAATTTCATGAGGATTAAAAAATCCTGCATGGAAAGCACTTTATAAAAATATAAAGTAACTTACACATTTTGGGGAAAATAATATATTAATATCTAATGCAATTCTGGAATTATAATAGTCATAAAAATCTTGGGTTTGAGTGGGTCTTCAAAGATTAGAAAACTCTTAGGATAGAATTAACTTCATAGGAAACATTAAATTTTTTGGTTATAAAGTAGATTTCTTCAAATTTATTTATTCTGTACAAGCAAATCCCCATCTCACCCCCACCCATTCTTTATTCTGGATGACATTATCATAGTTCATATAATTTTGTACTCTCCTGAGCTCTTTTATTTGGACTCAAGTAAACCCCCTTGTAGGGAAAGATTCAGAGATGTAGCTGAGGACTCAGTGGATGTGGTTATTATGAAACGCAGAGCAGAGCCCCTGCTCTACCCTGATAGTGTTAGTGCTTCCAGGGAGAAACTCAGAGAATTCTTGAGTTGAGTAACGGACAGCAGGTCTTCCCAGATCTTTGAATAAACACTCCTCAGATTTTTGCAAGTCTTTGATTACTTTCCAGGTTTCTGAAAATGTTGATTCTGCCCATTTTTGCCATTGTTCTCATTGTTTTTACAGGGAAGTGGGGTTTCAGAGGCCCTTAATCTGCCATTTTGGCTGATGAATATCTTGTGTCCCCAGATCCTGACATAGCCTCCATTTTCCCTACCCTCATTTCAATAACTTGCCCTTTAAAGATCTTCCACGCAAAGCTCGACACAGCTATGCCAGTTGTTTCTTTATTCAGGTAAACAGAGTTGCTCTATTCAGGTAAGTAGCTGGTAGCCACTTTCTATTGGCTCCACTCTCCTCTTTAAAGACTATCACAGCTCTTGCCTGTGGTTTTTCTGTTTCCTTGCTCACATCCTGTTTCTTTGATATCATACTCCAAATATTCAGTCTATTTGGGTAAGATTGTATTTCTCAGTCACCCTAATTAAACCTATTTTGTTGAAATTCCTGTTCAGCTAACCACAGTGCACCTTACCTTTTCATTCGTAAATATCTAATGTCAGTATCTGTATGTGTAACCAAGTCTTGGTGCAGATCACTGTGTTTCTTTAGGTTTTAGCCCTGGTGCTTTTTGTTCCTGCACTATATTCCTCAAAGAGCTCTTTCCTTCCCTAGTGTCAGCTGCCACAACCATACAAAAGATTTATAAATCTCTCCAAGCCTTCTCTGATCTAAACTCAGGTCATATATCTCTAAATGTCTGTAAGACATTTCCGCATTTATATATCTCCATTAACCCAAGCACAACAACCTAAATGGAACTGCTATGAAACTGGCACATCTACTGTCACATTCAGGAAAGAAAAAAAATAGATTTGACATCCAAAAGGATTTTAAAAGTAATCCAAATAGCACAGTCACTACAAAACAGACCAAAGAAAAGTTTCATTAATAACAAACAGCAAAATTCTCTTAAAATTCCCTTCACTTCTCAAGGGGAATACTTCCAGCTTTTGCCCATTTAGTATGATGTTGGCTGTAGATTCATCATAGATGGCTTTTATTATTTTGAGGTATGTTTCTTCAATACCTGGTTTGTTGAGGGTTTTTGTCATGAAGGGATGTTGGATTTTATCAAATGATTTTTTCAGTGTCTACTGAGATGCATATGGTTTTTGTTTTTAATTCTGCTTATGTGGTGAATCACATGTATTGATTTGTGTAAATTGTACCAACCTTGCATCCCAGGAATAAAGTCCACTTGACCATGATGAATTAACTTTTTTGATGTGCTACTTGACTCTGTTTACTAGCATTTTGTTGAGGATTTTTGCTTTTTTCTTTTTTTTTGTTGTGTCTTTGCCAGGTTTTGGTATCAGGATGTTACTGGTTTCATAGAATGAGTTAAGGAGGATTCCCTCCTCCTCAATTATTTGGAATAATTTCAGTAGAATTGGTACCAGCTCTTGTTTGTATGTCTGGCAGAATTCAGCTGTGAATCTATCTGGCCCAGGGATTTTTTTGATTAGTAGGTTTTTTATTACTTGTTTCAAAGGTATGCCCACTTGTAAGCAGGAGCTAAACATTGGGTCCACAGGGACATAAAAATGGGAACAATAGACACTGGGGACTCCAAAAGGAAGACGGCAAAGGCTGAAAAACTTCTACTGGATACTATGTTCACTATTTGATTCACTATTTGGACAACAGGCTTAATAGTGGTCCAAACCTTAGCATCACACAAACTACAATTTTAACAAATCTGCACATGTACCTCCTGAATTCAAAATTAAAAAATAAAAATAAAAAAATTCCTTCATCCAGGTATTATCTGAATCTTTGCAAATCATGTCATGGTGGCTAACCAAATATCCCTCCTTCTCTCAAAACTCTCCCAAGCTCTCCCTCAAACACAGCACATACTAGATACTGCTTTTCTTATTACCGCCCTATCCTCACCTCATGGTCTTATCTATAAATAACTCTGTCCTTTCCAGTATGGATCAATCAGATCAAGTTTCTATCTTGTGCCTGTCATCCATTACCCCAATTCTACACAATAAAACCTTAGAAATTAATCAGGTAGAGATGGAGTTCTTCTTGGAGCTTAAAGGAGGAGAAAAAGAATGTGAACCATCACCTAATTATTATTTTTTCTAACATATCATGATATTCCAAACTCAATAAATCTTTCTTATTTCCTTCCTCAAATGGTACCCAGGCACTGGTCTCCTTGGTAATTATCATGGAAAAATCTTCAGGTTTTCAGTGGCTCCTCCAGACTTCATGCACAAACTTAGAAACAACCTTGAAGAAAAAAAGTGCCATTATGAGTTGTATTGATGCTGTGATTTTTAATAGAAAATATTATTATAATGAGAAAGAGTATTCTAAATAGCCACCCACAAAGAAAAATATTTTTATCACTATGATCAAATCAGGACAAGAACACCTGCAGTGCTCTTGACTCATTCCTGAATATCTGATGTCAATATCTATATGCCTACCTGAGTCTTGGGGTAGTTCACTGTGTTTCCTCAGGCTATAACCCCTGTGCTTTTTACTCCTACACTGCATTCCTCAGAGAGTTCTTTTCTACCCTGGTATCAGCTGCCACAACCATACAAAAGATTTACAAATCTCTCCAAGCCTTCTTGGATCTAAGTCCTGTCTCCAAATGCTTATTTGTATTCAGATTATTCAATAAATTATTGAAATATTTTCCATGCAACGAATATTTTGCAAAGGTGATCCTTTGAATTGACAGTAAAGGGAAGCTCAGCAGAGACTTTTGAAGAAAATGGACTTTGAAATGGGCCTTGAAGAATGGGCTATTTTATTAGGCAGTGTGGAAAATGTTGGGAGGTCATAGAAAGATGCAAGAGTGGCATCAACATCTGCGCAGGGGCAGGACAAGTACATTGAACACAGTGAATACTCAGTTTGCTACCAGCTTGGGCACATGGCAGGGAGAATGGTATCTGGTAGGATATCAGGAAGTGTTTCAAGTAATTAATGGGAATAGTGTGAAATACAGATGGACCAGCAAATTATGGCCATTCAGTTGGCTATTCTGGGAAGCTTGAACAATTTTTGGTAAACTATAGTTAGTAAATATTTCTTTGAAGAAAACATTTCCATTTTATATGACATTTTTATAAATGAAAGAGTTTGAAAGTTAGTGGAGTATAGTGAGCACAGGCACTATCATCTCTGTTAACTTATGTCTTCAGCTTCCTTTTTGAAAAAAATTGTTAATTTATTAAAATATTTTTATTGATGCATAATAATTGTGCATATTTATGGCAGACATGTGACATTTTGATACATGCATATAATATATAGTGATCAATCAGGATATTTAGGATATCCACCATTTCAATTATTTATTATTTCTTTGTGTTGAGATACTCCAAATCTTTTCTTCTGGTTGTTTTGAGATACACAAAAAATGTTTGCTAACTATAGTCATGCTACTGTGCTATTGAACACCAGAACTTGCTCCTTCTATCTAACGCTGTGTTTGTGCCCATTTACCAAGCTCTCTTCATCCCCTCCCCACCATCCCCAAGCCTCTACTCTCTACCTCGAAGAGTTCTACTTTAAACTTCCACATATGAATGAGAACGTGTGATATTTGTCTTTCTATATCTGGCTTATTTTACTTATCATAATGACCTCTAATTCCATCTATGTTGCTGTAAATGGTAGGATTTTTTTTATGGCTAAGTAGTATTCCCTTGTATATATCTATCTCATTTTATTTATCCATGCATCCATTGGTGGACCCTTAGGTTGATTCCATATCTTGGTTATTGTGAATGGTGCTGCAGTAAACATGGAGGTGCAGATATTCCTTTGATATACTGCTTTCCTCTCCTTTGGATAAACACCCAGTAGTGGGATTGCCAGATTGTATGATAGCTCTCTTTTTAGTTTTTTTGAGAAACCACCATATTATTGTTTATAAAGCCTGTACTAATTTACATTCCCACCCCAAAAGTGTTCCCTTTTCCCTGCATCCTTGCCAGCATTTGTTATTTCCTGTCTTTTTGATAATAGCCATTCTAACTGGGGTGAGATGATATCTCGCTGTGGTTTTGATTTGCATTTCCCTGATGATTAGTGATGTTGAGCATTTTTTCAAGTATCTCCTGGCCATTTGTCTGTCTTCTTTTGAGAAATCTCTCTTCATATCCCCACTTTTTATTTGTTTGTTTGTGTTAGATGATTTGTTTTTTTGCTATTGAATTATTTGAGTTCCTTGTGTGTTCTGGGTATTAGGCCCTTGTCATCTTCAGTTTTTTTTTAGGTAAAATACCAATCATATTAAAACAGATTTTACATGCAAAAGAATAAGTCAGTAAAAATTCCTACTTACCATTTCAATGCCAGTTGTAAATGAATTAGTTAACAAAATATGAAGAAAATAATTATTTCTCATAGTTAATACTAATTCAATATGCCTCTTTTTTCTTGCTTACTTTTTTATTCCTTTCCCCCTATTCATTCACAAGTCCTGAACATTTTCCCTTTGAAATAACTTTTGTAGAATTTCTTTCATGAATTTGGCTGCAAAATTCATCATCTCTTCTTTAAACTCCTAGAAATCATGCAGAAACAATAACTAGAATTTTTTAAGGAAAGGAACCCATTTCAATGAATCTAGAAGCAGATCGAATCCTCAGACACCAATATGCATATAAGGGCTTCCAAAAGCAACTAGGAGGGAAGGAACCCATGTCAGCGTGGACAGCAGTGAAAAGAAGGAATGTGCAAAGTGGACATAGACGTTGTGCATCAGATCTCAGAATATTGTCAGAGAATGAGGATCCTTGCCACCCCAAAATTAATATTATAATTTATATTTGCAAGCATGAGTATAGAACTAGGGTGAGCAAGGCTGCCTGGGTGACAGAGCAAGACTGTGTCTTGATAAAAAAAAAAAAGGAGAGAGAGAGAAAGGAAGGGCGAGGAAGGTGTGGAGGGAGCATGCTGGATAGGAGGTGCTCAGTATGTATTCAGTATTCAGCAGTTGCAGGAAATGAGGGCAGCTGTCAGGTTTCAAAGCTGTGAGAACTTCAGGAGGGTCCTGACCACTGCTGTGTGATCCTCATAGAAGAGCTGTTTTGTGGGTGGCCCTTTCAGATTCCATGAGTTCCAAAGCAAGTGCTTCTAGCAATGCTGAGAAAGGTCAAGGCTGCAAACCACCCAGCTTATTACACTAACTAAAGTATTTTTCATTCACTTGGGTCCATAGTTTATCCACCCAATATAATAATGCAGCATTTACAATTGCATTTTGTTGTTGTTGTGAATAGAACACCCAGCAAAGTCAGCAGAAGGAAAAACATTTGTAGTTAATCTCTTGTGAGTGTTTAACTGCAAGGTTAAGGAGATGGCATAGTGTGGGCTTTGGAGTCGTGAAGATCTAGGTTAGATAGGGTGGGGATTATCATTTAACCGTGATGCCGAATTTCTGCCTGATCTGCCTTTAATACCTGGCTCCTGGCTCTTGATTTGTCTGGTACCTGGTCTAGTTTACTTCATTTGGTTTCTGTGGTGCCTGCTCTAAACAACATGCTCAGACTCTAGACTTTTCATCCACTTCAAAGTATTGGCTGTTCTGGTTACAAACTCATCTTTTGTATCCAAACCTAAAAGGAGAATAACTAATGATAAAATAGGTTTAAAGAGTTTTAAAGAGCTTTAAAGAGTTCAGCCTTCTTGACTTAGCTATATGTCATAGGTTGGCATTATAACATGTACCGTATTGTACAGTGTGTTTAGGTTTAGGTCAAACAATGTCCTTAAAAAAAAGAAAAATCAGTGCAGACAATATACACCTTCAATTACACAAGTAGCCTCCTTAGAACAAAATTTTAAAGGGAGGGTCTCTGACCTTAAATTGTTTATTTAATTTCATTTTAAGAGAAGAAGATAAGATCCCAGGTAAATTTAGGGGTAACATAAAATGTAGAGGCATGAAATTGTATGCTCCACTTCCAATGTTGAAGATGCAGGAAGGCATCACAAAAAGAAGTTGAACTATATTCTGCCCTTGATTTGAGAATTAAGAACTTCCAAAAGTTCATTGTGAGACAACCCTTATCCCCACTGTCCTAAGGATTGTGAGAGTAAACAAAGAGCAGGCATTAATCTGTGAACTGGAGTGGGGCCGTGCCTGATTGCATATCTGGCACCGAGAACATGGCAGTAACCAAGGCGGCAGAGAGATGAGTACTCAGGTCCAGTAGGGTCTGTTCTGTACTCCTAGGGGAATGCTAGGTCATTTAAGTGCTTGGAAGAGAAGCCCCTTCTCACTCCTTCCTACCTCATCACACTGATTTTCAAATATCTCCAAAACCTTCCTTATCAGCAGCAGTGGAGGCTGCAAACTCCACGGGAGAATTCTTCTCCTTTTCAATTTGGGTAGATGTAGTTAATGTACCTACTTAATAGTGAGCGAGAAAGAAGAAACAGTCCTTTTCTGCTGCCCTCTTGCGTTCCACGCTCAGGCTTTCCAAAATGCCTCGTCATCCTTCTTAGCAATGGGGCACAGACTACATTTGACTGCGCTCCTCACTAGCTGTAATGTGTGAAACAGATCTTTCAGTTTAATTACCTTTTATTTTAAAAAATAAGAATGGAATTTACATATGATAGATAGAAAAACCACATAGCAACGGGAGTGTAGAAAAACAAGCAGGTGTTAATAAATTTCCAAGAAACATTAATCTGTTTCTGCAAATACATCCTGCTGTTCATTTAAATGGAATGATACTCTATAAATTTACCACTTGAGTCACTCTCTGAGCTATCAAAATGTAATACATAACACCTTCGATGATCAAAGTGAAAGTAAGTTTAGAAATCCAATTTGTTTTTTTCACCATTTAAGCTCTTTATTTAACTTTTGCATTCCAGCCCTCATTTTAATCAAGCTTCGATTTTATTTGCTCACATTCCATGTTATAATGCAATTATAGGTATGCTTCAAAAGTTGTCCTGAAATGTTGCAATTGCCCAAAATAAAGTTTCATTCTAAAACAAATATAAACAAATAAGAAAAAATATCCTCTGTCACATTTGAAGATTTAAAATAACTTACAATTGTGCAATTCAAAATTGGAGAACATTGATGGAATCAGAGGTAACCTCGAAGAAACTGGGAATAGAGCTGTAATTTGTTGGAATAAAAATGAGAAAGAAGTAATGGATCTGTGTGGCATAAGTAGGCTTCCCCTGGTTATCATAACACATGGCCAACAGATGAATCCTGAGGTCAATAAGAAGGAAACTGCAGATGGAATTCATCATCGAAAGGGATTGGCAAAAACACCACAGGAACTAAAGTTCCCACAAATCATATGCGATTGGCTTTGGGGACATGGATGAGGGAATGGGCCAGGATGAGGTGAGGCAGTAGTAAAAGGGAGAAACTTGCTTTTCATTCCAAATCTTTTCGCCTTATTTGATGTTTCACCACATGCCTATATTACTTTAATAAAATACCAGACTAAATAAGAATAAAATAATCCATTGTTTTAAAGTCCTTGATGTCCACATAATCAAAATTATTTTAACACTTTTATTTTAATGAATACATAATTGGGATTTTTATAGTCATTATCATCATGTATGGTCTGTGCTACTCAAATATAGTCCTCAAAATATGTTAATTTTATTCTTTGTTTGTTTGCTTTTGAGATAGGGTCTCATCTGTCACCCAGGCTGGAGTATAGTGGTGCTATAACTACAGTCTCAACCTCCTCAGTTTAAGTGATCCTCCTACCTCAGCCTCCCATGTAGCTGGGACCATAGGAGCATGCCACCACACCCAGCTAATTTATTATCATTATTATTATTATTTTATTATTTTGTAGAGACAGGGTCTCCCTATGTTTCCTAGGCTGACCTTGAACTCCTGGGCTCAAGCAGTCCTCCCACCTTGACCACCCAAAGTGTTGGGATTATAGCCATGAGCCACTGCACCCAGCCTTATTTCTGTTCTTAAAGGAAAGAATGGACACAGTCTCTCAGTCTAGAAGGAGAAGCTCTTTTTATTATAAGGAAAGCAGAGAGAAATGGTTTATATGGTGGCAGAAATGCCAAATCTGCTTAAAGGGTTCTGGTCTAAAATTAGGGACATGATAAATTAATAATAAAAATACAATGGCAGGTAATAAGCTCAACTGACAGGTTTATCAGGCATCCCTGAGTGAAGATGAGTTCCAAGGAATAACAAGCAAGTAATGAAGGTTTAGCCAGGAAGTAGCAAAAGCTGTTATCCCAGAAAGCTGAGCTCAGGAAGCAGGTATTAGATAAAGTTTCAGGACAATGGAACCTCTGATATGACAAGAAGTCACTCAGGTAAGTCAGTTCTTTTCTTATACATAATTTTATTGTGTTACATTTCAAAAGCACTTTCAGGTGTCTGACATCTCCAGTTCTCTGCCTTTCTTACCCAGTTTGATTATGCTGCCTAATTCACTATCCACAAGACAGTCCACTCTGCTTAGTGTGCGAGGACCTGACCCAAGGGCATCTATGCATTCCTGTCCTCAGGCATTTTCATTTTCATGACTCTATTTGCAAATGGATCTATTGTTCACATGGGACAGAAGAGAGTGGCAATCTTGAGATGCTCAAAAGTCTCTGTGGCTTCTAATTCAGTTCTAATGCTTGGTGTTTGATGCAGTTTCCAAGGAGAGCTGTGACACAAGGGCATTAATCTACCTCATGACAGCATGGGGTTTTAATGCGTTTTCTGCATCCACAGAAAGAGCCTCCTATGGAGGTGGTGAAGGGAGTTATGGAGAAATCAATATCTTCATTTCACTGGGGCACTGACAATTTGTAGCAATGATATGAGGGATCACTGCACAGGGAGAGCTTGTTGGACAGAATCTAATGTACAGTACATATACTTCTGAAAATTGACACAAAGACTTGCTTCGAGAGTAAAAAAGAAAAACAACAAAAACAAGTGAGTGGGCTACATGGAGCCATTACCTTTCCAGAAATATGTAGATAGCCTGTTGTAACACCAACAACATGATTTCAGAGCAATGAAGGGTTCATTATAATTCTGTTCCTGGGAAGAAAAATTAATTCCATAAAGCATGTAAAGGAATCAATTGAAAATATGCTGGTCATACATTGAAATCCCCAAATCAAAACTCAGGTGACTGATAGGCTAATAAAGGCACAGACCAACATAGAAAACCATACCGTAAAGTGCCCAGGATCAAGCATAAGGCCATTCAGTCTTGTCAGTGAGGTTGGCCAAGGAAAGTGACGCTACCTTCAGAGGTATTCTGGGATGGAGCATGAGTTAGAGTGTTTAACTAGACGGACCTCTTTAATCCTTTGTCAACCACAGATATTAAATTTGATGTTAAAACCAGTATTACTTGAAAATAATACTTAGTAGCCAACTATTGATTGCTTTCCTTTTCTTTTTTTCTGGGTACTATTGCTTAGTTTACTCTGATTTCTGTGATAGTCCAGAATTCTATGTACACTGCTGTAGTTAGCAGATATATATAAGACTGTATCCTTATGTATCTGATACATTCCAAATAAATAATTAAGAAAGATATATAGATGCACACTTTTAAAGATAAGTATTTATTGTTTTGGCATCTTCATAGCTTCCATTTGATCTAAATACATATATGAAAAAGCTTTTTTGTACCTTAAATTGATATACAATCTTGTTACCTATAGGCATTATTTATCTTATTTTATGTACTTATAAAAATAAAATGGGAATGGTTAACCTTTCAATACTTTCCATGAATTTTATTGTTTCTTTTTTTAATTCTGACAATCAATGTCAAATAATTTTTTAAAAAAGGTCCTTAGATTTGGGTGCTGTTAAGATTCTCTTTTCCTGAGTCATGAAAAAAGATCTTTTTACTGTGTTGCTCAGATATGGTGGCTATTTCTAAAGTAGGGTAGAGACAGGATGCATACAAGATGCAGATATTCAAGAAAATACAGTCTGCTGCAAAATTTCCCAAATGCGTGTTCTGTGGAAAACTAGTCTCAAAAGAGTTCCATCATCAAATAAGTTTGGAAGATGCTGCATCTTATCTCCCTTCTTGGAGATTTATAGCACACTTCAGAATATTTAAAGCTTTGGTAAATTTTGCAGAAAAGAAACTGGTTTAACAAATCCCAGCATTTCTTAAACTTCTTTGACATTGAAACTTGTCTTTAAAAATTTATAAAATACCCATTAACAACCTGCCTAGTTGTGGAAAAATTAGAGTCTTACATGCTTTGCAAAATGATCCGCTCCCCATAGGCAGAATACTCTGCACATAGACTGTGGAACTTAAACATGTGTGATTATTTCTCTGTGATACCCATGGTAGGGTAGAAGCTACAGTGTGAATCCCTCTATCACTCACCTGCCTTAATGGCTTCATCCATTTTCATTATCTTCTCCATTATTTCAAAAAAATTGCTCTGAAAAGTAACCAACTAAATGGTCATTTGGCTTGTCAAATTAAGTGCTATATGAATGTAATAATAATAGCGACCATTAATTGAGCACCCACTGTATGTCAAGCAATGAAGCACTAAGTCAGACACTTAACATAAACTTTCCCTGTTTCACCAGCAGAGGAGAAATTGCTATCTTCATTTAAAAGGTGAGAAAACAGTCTTGGAGAAGTCATACATCTTGCCCAAATTCACTTGCTACTACAGGATCAGGGCAGCATTGCATAACAACCTTTCTTTTGTCTCCCAAGACCCTGCACTTTTCACTGTATCACACTGTCTCTCTAAATAACATGAATTCATCTAGTCACAGCAAGATAATAAAATATGAAGTGATAAGAATAATGATGCCAATAATGGTAATTAATAACAATCAGAATGGTATTAAAACTCTACATATTGTCATTGTGTAAAATTTATGGAGGTGCAGTGTTTTAATATTATAGAGCCCACTCTCTTTTCTCCCACCCCCACATCCAATTAATCACTTGCTCTGGTTGATTTTTTTCTTTAATATATCTGCAATCCATCTACTGTCACTAATTTTTGTTCAAGTCACCATCTTATCTGTTCTGGATCTTTAATACAACCAAAACCTAACTGGTATCCTTGCCTTCCTTCAAGTTATTTTATGCACTGCAGCCACAGTGATCTTTCTAAAATACAGATCTGTGTACTCGCCATTGTTTTAAAACCTCCAAGATTTCCCACTGACAATAGGCTAAAAACTAAACTTAGAGGCTTCTAGTTTCCCGCGTTGACGTAGTTTGCATGTATGTCCCCTCTAACTTTCATGGCAAATTATAATCCCCAGTGTTGGAGGTAGTGTCTAGTAGGAGGTGATTGGATCGTGGCAGTGGATTTCTCATGAATGGTTTAGCACTATGCCCTTGGTGCTGTCCTTGTGATAGTGAGTTCGCATGAGATCTGGTCATTTAAAAATGTGTGGCACCTCCCCTCTGCTCTTGCTCCTACTCTGACCATGTAATGTACCTGTTCCTGCTTCACCTTCCACCATGAGTAAAAGCTCCCTCAGACCGCTCCAGAAGCTGAGCAGATGCTGGTACCATGCTTCCTGTACAGCCCGCAGATCACGAGCCAATTAAAAACCTCTTTTCTTTATAAATTACCTAGTTGCAGGTATTTGTTTATATGAATACATGAATGACCTGATACACTCATCATCTGGCCCATGTTAACTTTCCAGCTTCAAACTCCACACTCTCCTACCTTATTCTAAGCCCTTTCAATAGCAAACTACCAATTTCATTGATTCCAAGTTGCCTTTTGATTTCATTTCATATCTTCACACTTCTAAAATTAAGATGTGTTTTACCATCAATAATTTGTCACATGTAAGTGGCAGCGATTTTTGTTTCTTGTTGGTGTATAAAATGAAGGACCCTGCAACAACTGGTAACTTCAGAGATTCAGTGAGATGCTGCACTGCGATTTCCCTGATGTACCACCCTTTCTTATTTGGACAGACATTTCCCTAACTATTCTTTCTGCCTAAGGTGTTCTTTGAACTCTTCTTCACTTACTATTCCCAGTCTTAATTTTCCTGTGGGAAGGCTTTTCAAATTCTCCAAGTCTAATTTAAGGATGCCACTATTTGCCCGCATAGCATTACTTTATCACATTTGTGGATAGTGATTTTAAGGGATGCCCCATAACCCTTTGCCACCCCTTCCTTCCCTAATGTGAAAACTAATACCCCTGTCCTGAGTTTGGGTTCTACTGAGTGACTTGCTTCTGAAGAATAGAATGTAGTAGAAGTCACTGTGTGCCATTTTCAAGATTCGGTCATGAAAAGACCTTGTGTGTTTATTCTTGCAATCTCTTGGATTGCTTTCTCTGGGGAAAGCTAGCTGCCGCATCATGAAGAAGTTCAAACACCTTCATGAAGAGTTCTCATGACAAGGATTCGAGACTTCCAGCGAAGAGCTGTGTGAGGGCGCCATCTTGGAAACAGATTCTTAAGCTCCAGTCAAACTTTCAGATGACTGTAAGCCTGGCCAACATCTTGCTTGCAATCTTAGGAGAGACCCTGAGCCAGACCACCTAGCTAAGTTACTCCCAAATTCTCTACCTGCAGAAATTGTGAGATGATAAATGAATGTTATTTTTAGCCACTAAGTTTGGGGTGGTTTGAAACACAGCAAGATATAACTAATATAACACTAAATTGAAATTGTTTCTTTTCTTGTCTGGACCTCCTTTTGGACTGAAAGCTCCTGGAGGATAGGCCCTGCATGCTGCTTAGGTTATCTTTCCAGTGCTAAATGTACAATTAGGCATATATTGTGGATTCAAAAAGTTGTGCCGATGTATACAGGTGGAAGAATCATATCTCATCCAGTACTTCAATTTAGACAGCAAATCATCCCTCTTCTTCCCAAGCAAGTATTTGCAAGACTTTTATATTCGTGAGAATTTATTCATTTATTTATGGTACAAGGAAGGGAGGAATAGGGTTTTCTTAATGCCAATGTTTTATTTTCCCTACAATAGTCAGAATGATCATTTAAAACTGTTATGCTATCTGCTGAAAAACTTTCGGTGTTTTTTCATTGCACTTAGAATAAGATTTAACTTTCTTCCTGTAGACTACAAAACTCTCCATGACCTAGCTTCTCTCTACCTTTCTGACTTTACCTCTTACTACTCTCCTAAGATTTTAGTCTTCTGTTTCCTCAAAGACACGAAGCTATTTCCTCTTCAAAGCCTTTATACTCATTCTTTCCTTGGCCTGAAGTTTTCCACTTGCCTATCTTTGCAAAAATGATATGTTTTACATGAATCGGATTTATAGATTGCCGATTCTTCAAAAGAGACCCATCTAAGTTTCCCCTTTACCTCACTAGTTACTAACATCCCCAATACCCTGATATATTTTCTTCCTATCAGAAATTATTCTCTTTATTTGTTCATGTATTTGGTTTCCCTCCCCTCTCTTAACTAGAATTGAGCCCAATGAGGGGAGAAACCTTGCCTTTCTAGTTGACCACTGTGTTTCTTGACACACTGCACATGGTAAGCACTAAACAAGAATTATTTTCTGGGTGAATGAATACATGAAGAGGTGAAGAATGAATGAAAGAAAAGCAGTACATGGGAGAGACAGAGAGGTGCTAGAGATGTCCAGTATCATGTTTCCTGTCTATATGTTCTCTCTTACTTTATTGGAGATGCTATTAAGAGAGAGGTCACAATTAAAAGAGGAAATTTACATTTGAAATACCTGGTGAGACTTGGCTCAAGCAGAGGTGCATCACGGCACAGGTGAAATGGTGTGATGAGAGGCATTGAAGGCCATTACTTCATTCATAGGAATCTCAGCAAGGCTCTGCACTTCAAAGAAGGCAGTTCTGGAAACAGCAGACACAGCTCCTTTGGAAAGAATATCTGCCACCCAAGGATGGTCTCTGCCTATGGAGGCAAAAATGAGTGTCTTCAGAGCCCATCAGTGGCAGTGGAATTAATGAAGAAAGCAATGGCAGGAAAAGTTGAATAAAGCAGACCCTTCCTGGTAAATCTGGCTGGTAAATTGCCTGTGACCACATGTGGGAGAATCACTGGAGGAATCCCAGTTACATTTGGTCAGAGTGTGAGGAGGAGAACCTTCTCAGGAAAGAAAGTAGAGGTCCTATTTTAGGAAAAAAAAATAAAGATCAGAAACCTGTTTTCAAGTTTTTTTCATACTCTGACAAAATCAGAAACTGCTGTTCCCATAGAACAGGAACAAGAGTGCTGAATTTCAAATCAGAAAACCTGAGATTTAGTAGTAGCTCCTTCATAGTCCAGCTGTGTCACTGGGGCAATTCACATAGTCTTTGTACTTTCTGTTTCCTCATTTAAAATATAAGAATAATGATATCTACATCTACTGAAGGGTGTTGTGAGGATCAAATGAGATAAAATTTGAAAATACATATGACAACTTTGAAAAATATAAATTGCCATACATTATTAGTTATTTATGACTGTAACATTTGGAATAGTCTGCCTAGCTTGTATAGATGCCTTTTGACTCTTCAATGCTTCTCTTATTTACATGCCTGGCAACCTCAGGAGCCATATTTGTTCTGGATCCTACCCCCTTGACCAAAGTTATTGGATTAGAAGTCCAATAACTTTGTTTGACCTAAGCTCAAACAATCAAACTCTTTTTTCCAGGCATTTTCAAATTGAGATGAAAAGAGGAGTCCAGTCTAAGTTGGTTTGTTGAATGACAAAGCCTTAACCCAGGAGCCATAGGATGTCATCATAAATCCACATGTTGCTGGAAGGCAGAGAAAGAGTCAAAAGAGAGAGAACGAGTAGGCAGATTTTTCAGAGAAGATGCTCAGATTCAGACATAGGATATCTTTGTGTCTTAATTAGCAATGCCCCTTTCTTTCTAAAGTTGAATAAACTTGGTTCCTCTTCTATTGCAATGAAAGAATCCTAATCCATTATTAATTTAGATGCATACACACACATACACACATACATACATGGAGATGGCTAGCCCTGTTACTGAGTAATAGTGCTGGTTAAAGAAAAGAGGTGAATCGCAACCTTAACCACATGGAGCTTATTTTACAAGTATGTGGTGCATCTGCTTTGTTAAATTGTGGATATTAACATCTGTATGATAATTTAAAGTTTGTCAAAAGAAACATAATATGAAGTAAGTTGATAACTATAACAACACCAATAATAGTAATGCAGTATTTCATAAAATTCAGAAAGGTTTAAAAACTCCACACATGGCCCATGTGAAATGTTCAGCGGTGGACTATTATAACATGGGACATCATAGCTGGCTTGCTTGGCTGTTAGTCATATGATCTAGACAGTACTTTCATATGATAATAGCAAGAGCCATGCGCTTCTGTCTGCACTCCTCTTACTTTTCTTATTTAAATGAATTCCATCTGTTTGGAAAGATTTTTTTCTTTCAGAAGCTCACAGTATCCACATTACTAATCAGACAAAAGAAATATTCCAGTAAAAGAAAATAATAACATTCACTCCCATTATTTTGTCCAGTCATCTTCGGGAAGGCTTGCAAATGTCCATACTGATCTTTGACTACTATGAAAACCTTCAAGCAGATTGCTGTTTTCATATTTCAAAAATCCATGTGTTAATGAATTTCTAGGAACACATGTTACCAATGCTATATATAATTTCCATCTTGTTCCACATAATCCTACTGCACAATTAATGACCATGAACCGAAGCTTTCTCTCTTGGAATGCCTATTACTTTAGTAACAATAATTTAAAAATCAATAATATTTTCTAAAACAAACTAATACATACATATTAAAACTCCAAATATGGACACAGTTTCTGGCACAGTCTGACAATTAGAGACAATATCTGGAATCGAGGCTACATTGAAGGACATGAGACCTATGGTGACAGCATGTATGAAAGATTGATCTTTATGATTCTTAGGGTCAGCATGAATGTGCATGTCTATTATACATATGTGTATATGACTATAGACAGACTGTCTTAGTCCATTTGAGCCTCTATAACACAATGCCTTAGGCTGGGTAATTAAAAACGATAGAAATTCCTTGCTCACAGTTCTGGAGCCTAAAAAGTGCAAGATCAAGGCTCCTGTAGATTTATTGTGTGGTGAGGGCTCACTCTCTGTTTCGTAAATGGTGTCTTCTTCCTGCATCCTCACATGGTGGAAAGGCAAAAGGAGCCAACATAAACATTCAGACCATAGCACAGACCTTTCATAAGGGCCCTACAAAGTGTACAATTCAGTTGTTCCCAAATTATTTTTTAGTAATACTTATCATTCCCTTCAAGATCCTATTTTTACTAAGACCTTCTTTGATCAAAAATGTTTGCACGCCTGGGTATGCTGAGGGTAGCTTGCTGATGCCTGAATTGAGAAATCAAATATACATGACAACCTCACTAATGTGTATGAAGGTGAGTATAAACGTTTAAAAATTATGAATTATGTAACTTTATATAATAAATAAAAGTATGTTATTAAGTGAGCATTCTTTTCAAGTTTGCTTCAATGCATGATTAATTTTTCTGTTAATAGGCCATATTCATTGTCACACTTAAATATGTTAATATACTTTAAAACTTCCTCTCTGAAAGTAGAGGTTTCTACAGAAATGGCTATATTCATTTTTAAAATGATACCCCTGGTTATATTATGCAAAGGCAAGTGACCCAGTCCAGGCCAAAAAAAAAAAAAAAGAAAAAAAATCACAGAAAACCTTGAGTCTGGTATTACCCATAATACTCTGGCTCTGTTTCCATTATTTTGCATAACATGTTTTATTTTTCAGTTTGTATGTTCTTTTCTCCCAGTAGAATTAAAACCTCTTTAAGTTAGAATTGTATCTTATCCTTTTGATCACTTTTGTATAGTAGAGTGACTCGCATGTCATATCTGCAATGATAATCATTTTTGGTTGAATGAATGAATGAATCTATGTGTTTGGCTTTCACTGACAATTTTTGTGGATTTCCTTGGTGAAGTAAAGAATTATGTACACACTAAAGGGCTCAGAAAGTTAAGATTCTGCCAGACAATGAAGCCAGATAATGAATCTTTTGAAATGACTTTCAACATAAATTCTTTAATATTTCCCCTTAAACAATTGTTTTTCTATCAAGACATGTTTATTGGCCTAGAAAATATAAAAACCAGTCCCATGAAGAATGCTAAGAGAACTTTGTCAGAAACTTCGAAATAAGAGAAATTTTGGAAGTTGAAGCAAGACCTCATGGGCATTCAGTGCTCTTGGATTTTTCTTTACAAAGAGCCCTTACAGCTTTCTCAAATCACATTTTCTCTTGAGGTTTAATGACAGTAGTATTTTATTGCCAACAATATTGCAAAAGTTGATTCTTAAGTGAGCCTATACAAGAAGGCTTATGTTGCCTCTTTTTGTTGTTCAAGGGATCAGGGATCACAGTGCAATTTATAAACTTTGTTTTCAGCAGTTGTTGCGTTTGCAAGAATGGGCTCAATTTTCCTCCAAAAACACCTACATTTAAAAAAACCTTTAAGGGTAACCATTAGTAGTTTCCTACAACAACTTTGCACAACTATTTTTTTAGTTTTTTTTTCTTTTGTATTCTAATTATCTGGAATTAGAAAAGATTGGTTCAATGTGAAGGAACCACAAATCTAGCAATTGTTTAGTTCCAAAGCTCCTGTATCCACCACTAGTTGTGCCTACGGATTGATAATTTTCCATCAGATCTGATGACTTGGCGTCACCATCAGCACAAATAGAAATCAGTTGGAGCACATGACTATCTATGTGCTGAATCTGTTCACTGAATTCTCTTTCCACATGCAGCATCCATTTGCTCATGGACTCGATAACATCCCAGATGACTGCATTTTTGCCAATCTCTGTCCCTGTAACTAAGAGATAGAAGGTTCCAGATCTTTACCTTGAAATTTCAGGTTTTCATTTGACATTTGGAAAAAGTGATCAGTGTGTTCTGGGTGCAGCTGGATTCTCCAGGTCATTTTATATGTTCACAGAAACAGCCGCT
Source organism: Colobus angolensis palliatus (assembly GCF_000951035.1). Classification (NCBI taxonomy): domain Eukaryota; kingdom Metazoa; phylum Chordata; class Mammalia; order Primates; family Cercopithecidae; genus Colobus; species Colobus angolensis. The sequence goes on from NW_012114710.1 coordinate 4,029,613, forward strand.
GGGTTTCAGCTGGCATTGCTCCACAAGATGACCCAGGTGTCTTTATTGTAGGTTCCTTGGGGATTTTGCCTTTGTAGCTCTCTGAGAGCACTTATCTGCTAGTGGTGAATAAGATAGCAGATCTCCTCAATTCCTCCCTGCCCTTTTAAGGCAGCTAATGGGATCAGAGCTGCTCTGTATTTTTATCTACCTTTCTAAGGTATCACCTGAGATAAGATATCAGGATTTTCCCCAAAGCACACCAAAAGGAAACACAAAGAAACACTCAAGGATGAGAAGTTAAGTTGGGACAGGATAACTTGTACCTGTAGCTTACCTGTTAATGAACCAGAGCCGAGATCCAATCATATGTCATGAAGAAGAGCAGGAAGCAAATAAATTCTAGTCACTTCAAATAGCTCACTCAACAGGACAGGAGCAAGTTAATTCTTAAGAATTTAATTCAGTCAATTGGCACTCAAACAAGGAGAGGCAGAAACAAATGGTATAGGCTTTGTAAGGCTATTAACCTGACCCAAGCTCATAAGAGTGAATTAAATTTTTCAATCTTCCCTCAATTATTCAGTAGTGTGTAGATACACATTTTTCAAATAGAAGTTTAGTGTCTTACTCTATGACCAGTCTCAGGTTCACTACCACTTACTTGGATCATTTACTTAAACATTTTGTACCTCAGTTTTCTTATCTGTAAAATGGGGGTACTAATAGTAGCAACCTTTATGAATGTTAACGGTAATGGTACATTTAAAGCATTTACTAGGTACTTGATTGACATGAGCTATAATTATTATTTCTGAATATTCACACTTGAGACACCGATAGATAGGAATTTTACACATTTCACCATTCTTTGGAGAGCCTGGTCTTCAATCAGGGATGGGAGTTCTTCCATGCTTAGAACACAGCAATAAATTTTGATGAGTTAATGTCAGCATCTACCCATGTAACATTTGTTTTCTTTATTACATTAAAAATAGATGATTATTAGAATTTTATAATTTTTTCTCTTTTTCTTTTATATAATCAATACTGATATTTTACCCTCTTAATAAAGAATAAAAAAATGTTGATCCTCGCATTTCTGCACTTTGGTAATTCCCCTGAGTGCCATGCCTCTGATTTCCCTTCTGCAAAGTGCCATCTGTGTGCAGGGGATCTTTTGTCGGCTCCTTCTGTGATTCACTGTGACTCTTTATTATTGCAACCAGGATGGCCTTTTTTTTTTCTCTCTCTCTCTCTCTCTCCTAATAAGGAACAGAACCAACACGACTGGGATCACTTTGAATGCTGGCATTTCTTCTGAATATAGTTCTAACTAGATTGTATTTTTATGCTGTGGGTGGAAATGCCAGATAAGAAGAAACAGATGAAGACAGATGAAAGGGTGACATGGAATGGGGAGGTCAGTTACTTGGATTTCCTTAGGTGGGACATTTGTTGCGGAAATGGCAACCAGTTCTTCTAAAAAATACGTTTGGAGTTCAGTACCATTAACAATAGGGAAAGAAACAAGGCAAGTAGCTACGTGGCGTTAATCTCACCCCTCACAAATAATGGCACCAGTGACATTTGACCATGTGACAGATGAGTGAGTGGAGAGCCCTGGGACTGTGATAGTGACAGTTTTCTTTTTCTATCCTTGTAAATTATTCAGCATTGGCACAGCACTGGGAAAACACAAACCTGAGAAAGGGTAGGAAAGAAAAGGAATTCTATTGCAAATGAGAACGGCTGCTGACAAGTCCATTAAAAAACAACCACCCAACATTCAAGCTGTGTCTGCTGCCTTCAAAATGTCCTTCAAAGGTTCGGTTCACTAACCTCTTTTAGACATGTAAGAAGGTGGCAGAGAAGAGAGGAGAGCCCCTGTTAAAAGCATCCTATATCAGTCTCTCTTTCGGAGTGTGTCAGTGTCATTATCAAAGATTGGATGGTACCTCTCATAAGATCACGTGAGTGACTAAAGCCCACTGTCCTGGCCACCGTTTCCATCTCAGTAATTACATTACTCGAATGTTCCCTATTGTTTTGGTTAGATGTGACTACCTTCCATCTCCTTCCCTCTTCTGTGTTAGGACCGCTACCCCAATAGAGGCTGTGTTTCTGAATGTGGTTATGAAATCTCACAGACAAGTTATAAAGATGCCATGGCTCACTTAAAAAAATTGGAATATGCTGTTGGTTTCTGATGAGCTTTATTATTCTTATTTTTCTCCACTTGGAAGGGAGACAAGGCAATCTTTCCTTCTAAATACTCTCAGCCGAAATGGGAACCCAGTGAGATCTCTTGAAATGAGGCTGTGAACAAGGGTTCTGACGGGTGAGCCAAACCAGTTTGCACTGCCCCAACCTTCTCTACCACTAACATCTGCTGTGCAGCTGGAAGCCTGAGGAACTGATGTTTTTACATTGATTGTCCAGCAAGGGGGGCTAGAAACTACAATTCCATTTCTGTTGGAGGCGATTCCCCTCTGGCATATCCTGCTAGAGAAAAATCATTGGTAACATCTTGTATTTCTATAATAGATTTTATGTGACATTTTCAAAATATTTTACGTTAATGTATGAAGCTTCCCTTGGTAAGGTATAATAAGTGAGTGCTTCATCTCCATTTTCTGGAAGGGTAAAATGATACAACAGTGGGCTTAGTGAGAAATAAATTTGCAGCAGTGTCATGTATGGCCCCCAGATGTTCTTTCCTCTGCCCCTCCTCCCCGGTGCTCCAGCATTTCTTGCCCACAGTTTTCTCTTTACAACAATGGTATGATTTTCAAAGCATGTCCTTTATCAGCCCTTTCCTGCCAGGAAATAACACTAGACAGGAGTGGGAACATCACAGAACATTGCATGGTTTCACTTATGCAGTCCTGGTGATTAAATGGTAGCATTTTCACCCTTCCTGAGTGACCCACATTTTATTTTAGGCTACTGTGACTTTTCTGAGTCCCACTACAGCTGACTATCACTAGTCTGGTACAGCATGGATCTGAAATGTCAGTCTCCTGAGGTCTCAATCTTTTACATTCTATTTTGCAATGCCTACTTTCCATTCACTCTCCATTCACCCACATATCCCCACACACCCCAGTTTTGCCCCTGAATAAATGAAAGATCTTTCAATTAGATCTAATTTAAAACTTTATTTATTTAGTTAGTTAGAGATGGAGTCTTGCTCTGTCTCCCGGGCTGGAGTGCAGTGCCGTAATCTTGGCTCACTGTTACTTCTGCCACCCAGGTTCAAGTGATTCTCCTGCCTCAGCCTCCTGAGTAGCTGGGATTACAGGTGCGTGCCACCATGCCCGGCTAATTTTTGTATTTTTAGTAGAGACAGGGTTTCATCATCTTGGTCAGGCTGGTCTTGAACTCTTGACCTCGTGATCCACCCATCTCGGCCTCCCAAAGTATGGGGATTACAGGCATGAGCCACCACGCCCGGCCCATAACTGTATTATTTTTGTTATTATTAATGGTTAAGCAATAGGATACTAAAATCCCTTGTGTGATAAGCTGGACCTGCCCAAAGCAAGCTACTGGACCAAGTAACTGGGAGATAGAAACAATGCACCCTGGAAATCTAAATGTCTGGAACCACTATTGTAGTCCTTTAAGTGAGGCATTTTCTTGAGGTTTAAGTAGGAATATATCTTTGCCTCAGATAATTTCCACAAAATGTTAATCCCATGATATTTATCCCCTGATTCTGGATTTCTTTTAAGATCCTATATGGTTATGATTTGCCACTCCTTAGTGAGCCTGGAAGACAGGTCATGTTCATAGAGGAACTGTATCTGCTTTTTGTAGCATACCAGGCAAGACTTTGGAACGTCCATAGCAAGTGAGGGTCTAGTCATTGCTTGTCAGGAATTGGAAGCTTTGTTCATCAAGGGGTTATGCTTCAGTCAAAAATTAAATGCTCAAAATGGTTATTAGTGGTTAATTGCAATTTTCGTCTGAAAATTTTAAGACAAAAGCTCTCACAGGCTAGGTTTTAAACTGGGTGTGGTTGTATAAGAGGCCTGGTCATTACTTTTTGGTGGGTATAGATCAAAACATGAAAGGAAGATGTCTGAGTGGAGCCCTAATTAGGCCCTCATTGTACTCTTTGCTATGTGAGTAGGGCAAAGAGGGCTCCAGTGTTTGACAGGAAAGAGCCAGACACAGGTCTCCCCTCATACTCTTACACAGCGGAAAGTATCTTTCACAATTCCTCTGTCAGTAAAGATGAAGAAAGGTCCATCTCTCTTCTTGTTTTGCCACTCAGAATTCCTCAGGTCATACTAGTGTAGGTTCAAATTAGGGCCACTTTAACAGTAACAAATGACTGCTGGTACAAGGCCTCCAGCCTCTGATTCTCCCCGAATGACTCCTGGGCTTCCCTCTGAAACAGGTTTCATCAGGTGCCCTCTGAAGTACTTTATAGAGAAGAATATCCTCTTCACAAGTTTTTCATACCTGCCGATACACCTTAGGCTGCTGCTGCTCAATTCAACTATTCAACAAATATCTGCCAAATACCTACTCTGTGTCAGAAATTGTGCTAAACTTGGGAAATCTCTTTGTGGACTATGATATGGGGTTAATCTGGATTCCTTGCTACACTTTGAAATCACAGTGTTTTTTCTTTGTTGTTTTGTTTTTTATGGAAGTGCCTACTGTTTCAGAAAATAGAACATTTTAATTGATTGGCATACAAGTACTAAACTACGATGCTGAGGGTAGCTACACACATAAATAGAAAGAAATAATTAGACCACAAGGCAAAGTTTTCTGTTTCCTGCCTATTCTTACCCTTGCCAATTGACAAAACAATTGCAGATAAAATGATGAATTTGTTTCACTGAGGGCAAAATAATACTCTTGATTTTCCAATCAAAAGTGAGGAAAAGAAGGCATCTAAAGAATATCCATTGTGTAACTTCTTAGTAAAGAAAAAAAGAAAGGTGTGATCTTCTTATTTGACAGGACACGTAATAACTCTGTCATTTAGCCTCATAAACTGGTGAGTTGCCTTTGAATTTTTATTACCTGCTACTGAATTAATTGAATTTTTAAAAAATTTCTATAACTCTGCAAACATCATTGACTGTTTCCAAAGAGGAATGCCAAACCCCTCAAGTGGATGTCAGACCCAGTGTTCCTGAGAACCTTGACTTTCATCCCTCCTCAGTGACTGCAAATCATGAAGGAACTTGGTTTCTAGGGAGGGTGACATGGGAGACTCACTACCAAAAATACTCCACAATCTAATTTCAGAAAAATACATTTCCCTGAATTGTAAATGGGAGAACACAGTTTTGTAGGCATACAGATCTAAAATGCACTTCATTTTTCATTTTAGATTATATCTGTGTGGGGGGGAACAGTTCTTCAAGGTGATGCGTGGCAATGGATCTTAAAGAGAAAAATAGACTTAAGGCCTTATCAAAGCTGCAGAAATTAACCGCAGAGAGAGCTCATATCCGATCTGCTTGAGCAGGTTCGAGGTTGCTATCAGGTTTATATTTTTGTGAGGCTGGAGAAGTGGGATACTGTTCTTTGGCTGAATGGGCAGTCTCTCATCAGAGGTTGTGTCCCAGAGATGACAAAGTGGCAGTGGAAATAATGTTTCTACTCTCTTACGTTATGTAGGGCAGACACTGCTTGGTAGAAATGAAGAATTGTGTGGTGTGTGTGTGTGTGTGTGTGTGTGATATATATATATATATATATAGAGAGAGAGAGAGAGAGAGAGACAGACAGAAAGAGACAAAGAGAAATCTTGTGTAAATTGTATTATTAGTAATTTTGTCATGATTTTTTGTTTGCTCAGGATATATTTTCTGAATGACTTCTATAGGTCATATAGCACCCTAATGTAACCCAAAGTTACTCTTTTAAAATTTAGTTTAAAGATATATCTTGAATGATATCAGATTACCAAGATTAATGGACCTCTTTTAAAAAAATTTTTAGACAGGATCTTGTGCTGGAGTGCAATGGTGCAATTATGGCTCACTGCAGCTTTGACCTCTGGGCTCAAGTGATCCTTCAGCCTTGGCCTCTCAGGCACGTGCTACTCATGCTTAATTAAAAAATTTTTTTTTTGTAGAGCTGAAGTCTTACTATTTTGTCCAGGCTCATCTCAAATTCCTGAGCTCAAGCAAATCTCCTGCCTGGGGCTCCCGAAGTTCTGGGATCATAGGCATGAGCCACTGTGCCCAGCCTTACTGGACCATTTTGATTTGCACTTGGGTCCCTGTGCTATGTAGAATTTGGGACTTAACCGCATCCTCCAGCTACCACGTCTTTGAGGGAGTGATGGACTCAGCATTTCTCAGAGGTGGCTGAGAGCCTGAGAGGATGATGAGTGGTGGAAGGTCTAGATGTTGTCCAGGGTTGTCTGAGATACCAAAGAGCAAGGGGCACTGCAAAGTGTGCTAACAGGAAAGGTCTTAGCTGTGGAGGACTTTGGGACAAGTGGCTGCCTCCACTGCCGGGAGGGTACTATCTAGGAATTATTATCAGTTAAAGTGCCAAATGTCTCAACACCACCATTCCAGAGGCCACACAGGAAGCTTCCGCTTACCACAGCTCATATAGTGTCTGCCTAGAACCAGGTCTATGCATTTATCTGCCATGCCAATATGTCACCCTTGATCTGATATTTGCTTTACTTCTATTCTTTTTTGAGGAGCAAGAGTGAAAATTTCCTACCAGAAAAATTTCATGGACTTGGACTCAGATTTTCAGTTCATTTCCCAACAAAGACCCAAACACTTGATACCCATTTGGAAGTATACAGCCAAGAAAACCTGAGTTCAGAGTTAGACAAGAAATGCATTTTTTATGAGATTTTTGAGTCTAGCAGGTGTGGGTCAAACCAATCTTTTAAATGCTACAGTCCCCACAGCTGTAGATCAGTTGAAACCTTCATGAAACCATCAGTTGACCTTGACCTTTTCATGTGGGGATTCAGGGAGTATAACTTCACCCTTGGCTTCTCCACTCTTCCTCACACTCTTGCCCAAGTCAGAGTCAGTGCTATGATCCAATTTTGATACTTTGGCTTTATCATAAAATCCAGCCTCATCTGGCACACCCCTTCAGTTGACTGGATCCTTGCCTGGAGCCTGCCTTAGTAACTGACTTGGGTGCCGTGGTCCTCCTAGGACTGAAGCCTTCTGTTCTCAACTTACACCTTCCCTTCTGCTCTTCAGTCCTGTGTTTATGTATTAGTCCATTCTCACAGTGCTAATAAAGACATACCCAAGACTGTGTAGTTTATAAAGGAAAGAGGTTTAATTGACTCACAGTTCCACAGGGCTGGGGAGGCCTCAGGAAACTTACAATCGTGGTGGATGAGGAAGCAAACATGTCCTCCTTCACATGGTGACAGCAAGGAGAAGTGCTGAGCAAAAGGGGGAAAGGTCCCTTATAAAACCATCAGATCTTGTGAGTACTCACTTATGAGAACAGCATCATGTGGGTAACCACCAAACCGTATCAGTTTCTAAAAGTCTATTATGAATTTTGGAATATTGACTATTCCTAGTTTCTCTTTTGATTAGTTTTACCCAATTACAGGGACACCTTTTTGTTGTTCTGCTTTTTGGAAACAACATGAACACAGATAACCTACTTTGCAATATGTCTAATCAAAATCCTTAGAGTTGCCATTTGTGGGTTCCTCTCCACAATCCCAGTCAGCTAACATTCCATATTCTTTCTTCTGAAAATACTAACCTCAGTTTCTTTTGGGAGACCACTTCATTTCTGTTATTTGTTATGTGTGGCTTTGGGTGATGTTGAGACCACATCTAATTCCACACTGGACATGTGACACAATACAAGTAACACATTCAATTTCCTGGCCAAAATGATTGATTCAGATTTGGGAATATGACCAAATCGTCAAATAAGAAAAAGAGTTGGTATTTTTGTTCAAATTATTGCTCGGGTGTCTGAGGGGCACTCTCTTCTTCACTTAGCTAACAGAGAGGAATATAGGACAAAGAGACACAGTAATTTTGAGTCCTTGGTGACATTGGCCAAGTTCTGTTATCCCAACCATGACAGCATTATGTTACCTACATTCTTTCAAGTTATATTTGCTAATAAGCTATTTTTGTCTTTGTCAATTTGAGCTGAGTTTTCGGATACCTAAAAACTATTGACTATTTCAGGTCTATTTTCCTCATGATTGGGGACATGGTGAGCGTCTCTTCATATTGCTGTTTTGCTGTGCTTGGACTTACTATTCAATCACATCAAAGCTACAGGTAACAGGATAGAAATGCAAGCCACAGGCTGGCCACAACCATTGCAGGATGAATTATCCTAGGGACTAAAGTTCCAGACAGTCTGCTAGAGTCAAACTAAGCAAAGAATTTTTTTTCCTTTGTGTGTTGAAAAACCAGAACCATTCCTTATCCTGCTTCCACTTCCCATGAATGGCATGTCTGGAATAATGGACAGGGGATGGCAGAAAATATGAGACACAGGCCTGCTCTCCCCATTAGACTGTGAAAGATCCTTAAGGAAAAGTGCTCTATCTAATTTACTATTGTAGCCCCAGAAACTAGACCAGTACTCGGCAAAGGGCAGATATTCAATGAGTTGGCAGGCTGAACAAGCAGAAAATGCTTACGATAGTGCTGCCTGTGGATATACATTGCTCCACTTTTTGGTCCTTGTCATCTGGGCAGTCTTACTACTCTAAAAGTTGTCCCAAGATTTATGTGGCATTTGCAAGATATGCTTATCAGTCACAATTGCAACCATAAGCAAGTTCACAGGAGCCAGAACAGCAAGATTGCAACGAAGTTCAGAATGCACAGAAATGAAATTTCTAAGTTTCCCCAATTCATGGGGTCCTGGAGTGCTGTTGATCTGGGAGGCACTTTCTCTCCTTGTGTCAAAAATCAAAATAATGAAGAATTATCAGAGGCCCAGCCTGGAGCTAAATGATGCTTAACTCTCGGTTGTCTAAGTGGTAATGGGGGTCTAAGGGCTTCTTTCTTTCAGGACCTTGGAATGTTCAGATACGGTGCTTGTTCCAAATTTAGCCAGCTGCAGGCCATGGGGGTTTAGCATAAGGGAGAAAAGATGAGGGTTGCTTATATTTTGCGGAACAGAGAAGCTCAAATCTTCTGCAAGAGGGATTATTATACAGGCCCAAGAAGTGTGAGATGAAGTGCAGAAAGGCTGTAGCTGGGACTCAGCCTCCAGCTGGAGCTGCGGCTGGCTCCTTGGTGATCCTGTTTTCACGGCAGATCATCCATTAACTTTGTGAAACCAATCACGATGCTCCCTGGGTTATCCGTACTGATAGTGGAGCCGAACTAATTAGGCAAACATAATCTCCAGGCATCCCAGAGACCACAGACCCCGTGGGGTCTATTAGCTCCTTCTTATCCCAGCCACACTCTCCAGTCTGGTTGATTATATTTAAATAAAGGAGAAGAGAGATCAGGGCACATGCGGCTGAGAGTTGTGCCAGGGCTAGGACTGGGCCCAGAACTGCTGGGGCAGGACCCAGGTGTTCAACAAGAAGTCTTTCTTGCTGGGAGGTCAGATGGAGTGAAAAACCAGCTTGAGTTGTTCAGGAAAAATGTGCTGGGCCTTTTTGTGATAGGAGGTCAAGTTAAATGAAAGCAAAGTCTTCCCTCTCAGTTCTCTCTTCTCTTCCTGTGTCCTGGCAGCTAGAGTCTAACTAGGGAAAACTTCAGATTATTAGCAACAACTTAAACAATGGCATTCCTCCAAATCATGATAAAACCCTAGGGAATCTTCAAAATGTGCAACTTTTCCAGGATTCGAGTTGTTCCCAGGGCTGGACAAAAGGGCATGAACAGAACAGCTTTGTTTTCTCTAACTTGTAGAAACCTCTCTTGAAAATCAGGGCAGTCATGGGAGTTTTTCTGAGGCCACACTACCCAGATGCATGAATGCCTGGGATGGTGCAGAGGCTGTGCTGGCTCTGCTTAGCATACAACTGAGACAGGTTCTAAACCCACTGCATAATGTGAAGAAGAGAGACAGGCAGGGCCCGGAATTCCCTGCTCCTGGCAACTCAGTTATCATCATGCTAGTTGTTGTAGGATTTAAGACACTGAGAAAGAACGAAAAAGAATGGCATTTGAAGTCCAGATAGAATCTAAAAATCAAAGACAGAGAGGGGGAATACTTTTTAAAAATGGTTGTAGAAAACTTCAGTACCGTGGCTGAAATATTTTGGATATACTAGTTTCCTCACATGAACAAATAAGCAAAAACTAGTTGTGAAGGTAAGAGGGTAAAGGGTCAATGGAGGCATTGAACTGCATTATTCAAACCACCTGGGTTCTCTGCAGAAATTCTGTGTTATAAACTATCATTTCTGTGACTGTCATGACACATGGAATTCTCTGGCTTCTCTGAGTCCTCTTTCTTAAGCTCTTCTCTGAAGTCCTCTTCCATCTCATCAGATTTTAGTCCTTGGTCTCTGTTCTCCTCCTATTAGACTCTTTCCCTGATGAACACAGTTACTCATTCATATTTAACTATTTATACCATTGGCAGTTGACTTTACTTCTGGTTCTGATCTTGTTCTCAAATTATTACTTCTATTTCTCCAATTGCTGTCATCACAAACTGAACATGTCATGATAAACTTAGTATTTCTCTCATCCCAGTCCTGGCTTCTATTCTGATTTCTGTTAATGATACAATATTCCCAGGTACTCAGGCTACAAACAAACAAACAAACAAACAAACTTAGTCCTTTATCTCCTATTGTCATTCATAGTTTTCTATTAGTTCTTTTTATCTTTTCTTTTTTTCTTTCTTCTCTTTTCTACTGCCACCACACAATTCATCTGACAATTGAGTTGTTAAGTTTGAACCATATAAAATTGCTATTCTTTTATGTCAAACATGGCCAAATAGTGGCAATTTCAAATGGTTCATTCCAATACGGTAAAGGCTCAGAGCTGTCTCCCTGGATTTAGGGGAAATAAATGAAGTTTAGATTCTCATTCCTTTAGGAAATGGCTCGACCTTGTCTTAACTCTCAACATTTGAAGCATTTGCTGGTGCTCAGAGTGCATCGAAGAATCTTGGCTTTCCAGCTGTACCTAAATAGTTAATTCAGGCATTCCCGTGGCCACACATCTTACCATCTTCCCAACATCTCCACTCCCAAATTTGGGGCAAGAGGCTCTGGGAATACATTTCCATGATACCACTTCAAATTCTCTTTGGGAGTAGCAATGGAATAAATGTTTAATCAGTCAACCATGACTTTAATGCCTGTACTTTGCCTACTTGCTTCTGCCAAAAAGAAAAGATTTTTCAAGGAGGGCATATGACTCCATTTGTTTTGCCCTCTGCTTTGACACAGTCAGCTGGCCTTCAGGGCAAAGCTTAAGGCCCATCTGTTCAATCAAGCTTCTGCCTGACTGACATGGGAGAATCATCCAGGTGAGGGGGTCCCTTAGATTATTATCTTCTTCTCTTTGTACATGCAATCAGAGACCTCTGGTGCTGCAGCCTCCTCCAAGTGACCTAAATGAACGAATGCATAAACAATGTTTTCCACAGCAATTACATCCATTCCAAAAACTTCCTCCTCAAATCCTTGGCGGAACAAATCAACATATAAATACATACATAAATAAAAATTTAACATATTTCAAATGATAGCTTTAAAAAATTCTTCCTACTTTAAAAGCAAAGCTTTTCATATCTAAGACAAGCTCTCCTATTCTCATTTCAGCTGAAAAGATGAGGATGAAGTATTTTTCAGAAAATATTACTATTTGTCTAAGCATTTTAAAGTTTTTATTATTCAAACATATAAACTCCCATTTACCTGTTATTCAGCTTTTACAATTCTCAACACTTTGCCAATCATATTTTGTCTATCTCCCCCTACTATATTTGTCTTGTAATATTTTAAAATACATTAGTCCATTTTATTCATAAATAATTCAGTACACATATCTAACTGATAAAGGCATTTAAAAAATATAACCACCCTATCACTTTGATGCCTAAAGACTTAATAGTAATTATTTATTTCATTTAAATGCCTAGTCCACATTCAAATTCCCCTGATTATCACAAAGTTCCACCTACTGCAAATACTTATGTCTTTAAAGCCCTATTATTGTTAACAGTGCCCCCCAGTCCTCTTTTCTATGATAAAAAGTCATCATTTGTCCGTCAGCACTTTCCACTCTGAATTTGACTAATGACTTTGTAGAGTAGTGCTCAACTTATTGTTCCATCACCCTTCTTCTACCTGGTAGTCAGATCTAGAGGCGTTTTTCTGATCCAGGTTCAATATTTCAAGGAAGAATATTTAGTAGATGATACTGCAGATTTCCTACTTCTTAATCTCAGGAGGCGTATGACATCTGACTGTCCTACCTGAGGTTGCTAAGATTAATCAGAGGAAACTCAAGACCTCTATATCAGACATACAAAGAAAACCTGAAGTGGGGTCCACACCTACCCATTCAACAGGTATTTCCGGAAAACAAACTTCAAAGTTCTGTGCTGAGTACTTGAGGACAATTGAGAAGTGTAAATCTAACACAGGGCATTTGTCTTTAAGAGATTTATATTTCCATGAGAAAGGTAGAGAGGCAAGAGACCAGCAAGAGACATGAACAAGTGATGTCAGCTTTAGAAACAGTACAAACAAGGTACAGCAATGACTAAGAGCCAGAAGACTTTTACAGATGCTATTTGGCTAGAAATACAAGAATGGGAGAAAGGAATGTGGTCAGGCAGTTTTTTCTGAGGAAGTGGGCTCTAAGCTAGATTTGAAGGATCAGGAGGATTTACCAGGTAATGACAGAAAGAGATGTGGGTACATAAAATGGCCGAGTGAAAGACCAGCCAGAGAAAAACACACAGGGGGCTCCAGGCACAGCACACACTTTAATACAGTTTGTTTCATTAACACCGCTTCCTCATTATCTCTGCACTTGAATAAGTACCTATGTAAAAAGGCACTCAGCAGGTATCAGTAATGACTGTAGCTGTCTGAGTCAAGCGCGCCTTTTGTCAGGGTCAAATGCCTTAGTGGATGGGCTGAGGGGTGACCTCATTTAGGGCAGCGGTTTCCAAAGTTAGTAAACTTGTTAAACGTGGAGACGCCCAGCCTGACACTCAGAGATTCCGGTGTCCTGGGTGGGGCCCAGGAATTTGTACTTTTTAAACGCACTCCGAGAGAGACAGATGCAAGTAGTCCAAGAACTGCATTTTTGAGAAACGCAATCTACAGGAGTGTGTTGGGTAACAACAGACAGTCTGCTTCCTGGGATCAAGGGAATTTTCTGAGCCGGCTCTATTAGTGACGACGATATTGAGCATTCATATGCCAGGAGCCATGCTAAGCTTTCCACATGCTTTTTCACACTGAATTTTCACAATACCACCCGAAGAATTGGACACTATTTTTATCCCCATTTTAGAAATGAGAAAACTGAGGCTGAGAGGAGCTAAGATCACCCAGTTACAGGGAAAGCAAACATTTAAATCCATGTGTATTTGCTTCCAGAAAGCAGGCTCCTAACTATAATTCTAGTTTGACCTTGAGACATAGACACTCCATTGCAAATAGTGACAATGTTTTACCTCTCTGTTCATCATGTATACAGTATTCTCTAGCACCATTTTAAGGAGATGTACCCACTCTGCTGGTGCCACAGGTTTTGCTGTCGCTTCTGGCAAAGGGTCGTGTTTTAGATAAATTCTTCGCACATGAAAAAAATAAGGCTCTACTGTATGACAGAAATGTTAATTCTCAAGTAAAAGATAAATGATGAAACAAAGTATGAGACTGCTATTTGGCTATTTGTTCATAGGTCAAGAACTCTCCCCCAGACATACCAGTTCTTTCTCATTCCCTAGAAGATGAAAAAGTCTGTTCTCCACTCTATTTGCAGCAAGAGAAAAGCTATGATTTCTGGAGGGTCTCAGTCAATAGCCCAAAATAGAGTGTTTCCAAAGATTTAACTTGCTTTTCTCACACATGGCTTCAGTTAAAGAGATGGAGCTGGGGTTGAAACTGTAACTATTTCAGGAAATGAAATACAATTTTATATTTTCATGGTGTCTGTAAAATACTTTATGGCATCCTAATGTTTGTATATATATTTATATATATGTGTGTGTGTGCATATATATATATATATATAGTTCCTTTGAAATTTATAATATACTTTTGTTGGATGGAAGCTACAAAGGGGAAGGGGAATTCAGCACCTTTGCAAACGTCTCAGTTACAAATAAGCATGTAACACGACTTTGATGTAATGTCAAAATCTTGGAGGTTGAGTGGAGGGTTGGATCACTTATGATAACTTCAGCCCATAATTGGTTTTAAAATGTACCTCCTATAAAAATAGTTGGGGGAAAAAGAACTACCTAAACTTGCTGGGTTGCTTGGCTTGAATGCTATCATATTTACTTAAAGAATATTTATTTATACATGTACTATTTATTCTTTGTATCTAGTGAGATGAATAGGAGTTTTGGAGAAGACAATGATTTCACAAGAAAGGCTGGATTTGCTCTTTATATAAAATAGGAAGCTGCCATTGAACTACCCAATTCTGGCATCCCCATGCAGAGACATACACTTTAACTACAAAACAGCATGTTCTGAGTCTGTGTTTTCTCTGGATAGTAGTAGCAGGAACACAGTGTTCATTTAAATTAAACCAGTTCCTTGGATAATAACAAAGTAATTAAAGAAACCACCAAGGAAAAAGAGCCAATTTATTTGAATCCTGTTCATAAAAACTACATCAAGAGCCTGAAGGTACAAAATAATGTGGATAAGATGGCAGATTGATGATTTTTAAAAATTCTGCGTGGGATGCTTCTTGATATTAATTCAAATGAGTATCCCTCATTTGAAAATAATACAAGATGCAAAATTTTTATCCTTCTTAAGAGAAATGAAATTCTATTAAAATACCCACATAAGAAATTGCCACATAGCTCCAAGTCCACTTGACCTCTAGCAATACCTTAACAGCAGAACATTATGATTTATTCATATTTTCTACATTCCCTCTGGAATAGAGAGGCCTTTGTCTTTAATGCTTTCAAGAGTTTGAAATTCATACTGATTTATCCTACGTGATATTACTTGAATTATAAAGAGATATTTTGGGGCATCAATGAGTTTTCTATTTTTGCCAGTAACAAAAATCTAAATGCAGTTGAAATGTGGATCAGATTCACATTACCATTAAGCACTGAAAGTTATTTTAAAAGAAAAGCACATCAATAAAAGACCTCTCACCTTTATCTCCACCAGTACAATGATGAGAAATTAAATCACAGCCCCCATAGAAAATTTCACAATTGCCCTTTGTGCATTTTAGCAAATGACTGCTTCTTTCTGAAGAGGAGTGAGCATTCCTTGCCACATTCCGCTTCTCCTCTTGAAATACAGGGGCCACATGGATTTCATATATGTCAATGAAGGAAGTGAAGAAAAGCAGGCAATGCAGAGGGTCTATCTATGCAAGGATGGTGACTCTGTCTTTGAAAAACAATTTACAGAAAAATACATAGGAAGAACTTAAAATGAACTAATATCAGAAAGGAAAAAGATACATAAAATGGCCAACTTGCTTATTAACAAAATGAAAATAAAAGAACTTAAAATTTTATTCCATAAAGTAATAAAAATATGCTTCAACTAATTGTCACAGCCAGTTAAATAGGAAGAAAGAAGCAGACCATAAATTTATACATGGAAATAAAGGAAAAAAGAGAAAGGTGAAAAACAAGGGAAATGGACTAGGAGGGTAGAACAAAAGGAGAAAGACAACAGGACCCAAACTGGAAGAGGAAATCCAGGAGGAAGCAGGAGAATATCACAGGGCAGGAAGAATCAAGTGAGCCTGCATTGCCTTTACCCTGAAGTCCCATCTCTTAAATCCGACTTACCATCCCTCAGAGCAATTGATTGATCCCCTTTGAGATTCCAAGCTCTCCATCTCAAGAGTATCTCATGCCCTTTGGTTGGCTCAGCCCTTTACGTGCATTCAGCCCCATGGAAACGACTGCTTTAAACAAAGTGCAGGCACAAGGAAGACTGTGAAGAGATTGGACATAAGACGTATGTCTTACCTATGGACTTTTTTCTTTCCCAATTTGTTGCATGGCTTTTGTTAACCTAAAATCAGAGACAGTTTACAGACATTTACTTTCAGAAATTTTTTCCCAATTGACCTAAGGTTCATCTAAGAGCAGAAATGAGTATGGCTCCCTGCTCATTCTCTAATACTTTTTAGGTTTTTAGGGTTTAAGTGTTGTTGATATTTTATCCAAAAGGAGTTTTATGTTACAGATCTCTGTTAATTTTCTGTAAGTAATTTTTGTTTATTAGTATGTGTGAGAAGGAGCTTATATTTTAAAGGGACATCATTTTAGTAATTTCTTGTTCAGAATCCTTGGCTGTTCTGTCTTTCCAAATCCTGTGACACAGCCTATATGTACCATGGATCATAACTTTTCTTAGTTTGTTTATTGCTCCTTAAAAGCAAGTTAAACAATCTGCTATGTTCTCAAAGATTCTGATGATGCCACATTACGCTCTGCAGACACGCTAACATTCTCTTGTTAGTAAGAAAGAAAATCGCAGAAGGCCAAACTTCAAAATGTTGTATGAGAGAGTCATGGATCTACATTTTCAAGACTAATAGGGGGAAAACATCAAAAGAGGCTCCTGAGCAATGGAACAGTGTCTCTGTGATATTTTTCTGGATAACATAGCCAATCAACATTTAATCAATTTCTACTAAGTTCAATGAACTGTATTAAATTCTGAGGACTTAAAATTGAATTTAAATATTGTTCCTACCAAGAAGGATCTTATAATCAAGTGAAGGATTAATTGAAAATCCATTCTAATTCTCCTAGCCTGCTGAATTTTCTTTTTTGAAATGTTGGATAACATCTATCTCAAATTTGTATCTGTAACCTTATTTTGTCCAGAGTAACTTTTGCTTCAGTAACGAGGCATCCAACCCTCTACTCAGACTGAATTAGGCCTTTACCAAGTCATTCTTGGTGTGACATCTTAGAGCAAACATTCCTTAGCATATGGACAAGATAGAACCCTGATTCCACCTGTTATTTTCTTCTGTGTGCTGTGGTGTGTTTTGGAGGTACCGTCTCTGGCATAGTGATTAAGGACAACAGGGATTGTCAGCAATGAGAAAGTTTCAGAGAAATGACTGAGATGGAAGGGGGAACCATAAAAAACAGGATGCAATCCACATGCCATGCAAATAGTTTGTGATTGATGGACAACCTCTGATAAAGAATGTTAGCACAATGGGTCATATGTCATGCATTATAGTTTCATATATGGTGGGTTAAGAGTGCCATTTCTAGAGCTAGACTTCCAATGCTCCTACCTCTAGCAATGGGAATCTGGGTGAGGCATTTAACCCCATGATACCTCAGTTTCTTTAACTGTAAAATGTGTATTGCATTTAGAGTCAAATGGATTAATGCTAGTAAATTACTTTTGTAGTGGTTACTCTGTGGTACCAGAAGGTCCTTCTACCCATCACTCTCTGGTACCACAGAGTAGCACTAAAAATATTAATTTCTCTCCCATTCTCCAATTCTTACTGTATTTAACTGGCCTGACCCTAGGGTGGATGATGATCAGTTGAATTATTCCTGTAATGGATATCTTAGACTGTTACATGTGACTCATACTCTTTTTCTATTGCTGTTACAATAGATTATCACAAATTTAAAATAACACATGCATATTATCCAAGAGTTCTGGAGATTAGAAGTCTGAAATGGCTCTCACTGTGCTAAAATCAAGGTTTCAGCAAGGCTGTGTTCCTTCTGGAGGCCTTAGGTGAGAAGGCGTTTCTTTGTGTGTTTAAACTGCTAGAGGCTTCCTGTATTCCTTGGCTCATGCTCCCTTCCTGCATCTGAAAGCCAGGGCATGGCATCTCCAAATTTCTCTCTGACTCTTGCTCACCTGCCTCCCTTTTTCACTTAGAAGGACCTTGTGATTAATTGGTCTGACCCGGGTAATCTAAAATAATTTTCACATCTCCATATCCCTAAATTAATCACATTTGCAAAGCCTCTATTTTCATGTAAGGTAATACAGTTATAGTTTCCAGGGATTAGGATGTGGGGGACCATTATTCTGCCCGCCATAAATATTGGAAGGTATCTGAAACAACGCTCATATACCACTCCAAATGATAACCATTATAACTATTACTTCTATTGGATGGAAAAAATTAGGTATGATAGTACTCATTTGAATTTGTATTATTTGAATATTTATTATGTGCGTGTCATTCATTCAATAAACATTTGTCTAGCAACTTGACCGTCTTTAAGTAACCAAACCAGTTTTCTTCTCAATTATACTGAAGAATCAATAAATAAAATCAGCATCAGAGTATTATAAAGACTCAAAGATTTAGTTTCTTGTCAGAAACACTTGAAGGGCTTGAGTATGAAACTTGTATGTTGTGCATCTCTGTTTCTAGTACATTAAATGGAGCAAAGAAATTTGAGCCAATGATGAGAGGCTCTGACTTAAAAACAAAATAGACAGGTTTCTTGAGGTGTGAAAGTGGAAGAAATTTAATAATATTTGTTCAATAGGTGAGAAGGTCTTCACTTTGGTGCTTCCAAACCAAGCAAGTATTATCATTTCAGAGAAAGAACAGCAGGTTTAACCTGCATACTTGGATTTGAATATGTAGAATGAAAATTAGAATGGTGTTAGCATAGCTTAGAGAATGAGGCTGAGAAACCAGCTATCATTACATGAACCTCAGGAGGCTGAGGCCCTTGCTTCGAGTTGGATGTGGTTTGTAACATGTTAGTGTTCACTGTAAGTACCAGATAACCAGTTTCATTTTAGGAATAGACAGTGCCTCTTTCTACCATGCTGCCACCTGAAGTGTGGTGCTTCTAAGAATTCAGATACTCTGCAGTATAATTTCAATATCTGAATTAATTTGAATAGGAAGAACAGTTAAACATGGATTGTTCACAGATTATTTCAAAAGGCAAGACCTTATTATTGCCATCCCACATGTCACTAGCTGCTGAATGACACCACGCATCACATTTCATGGAAATAAAAGGAGAAACTCCTTTGTTGTAAATTCATTCATACACTCTTGGGAAATTAGGACACACAACAGATGTAAATCAGCCTTTAATCCAAGTCCCAGTGTGGATGTGGCAGAAGAGAGAGGTGGTGGGAGTCAGGGGAAAAAGAGAACTATGATAGTGCCAAAGAATAGAGGAGAATATCTTGTTTCTTCAGTTAGGCTGACCGTTTATATGTAGTCTCAGACACCACCTTATCTCCACATTGTGGAATGCTCTCTTTTCTTACTGAAGTTGGAGTGGAGGGTGACCCTAGTTAAAGAAATCCCTGGCAAGACCTTCCTGGCTTAAAACAATAAGGCTTCATCTCACAGAGGGGGCTTGTTTCTAAGCTGCTCCTCTGGGAGTCTCTGTCTACTAGGCATGGGATTCCTGCAGGCAAGACACTTGGCAGGTTGTAGAAAAGTTATTAGTAGGCTTCCTTAAAAGTCTGAGTATTGCACTTCCAGATATATGCAATTCCCACAAGACTAAGTGCCCTTTTGGGTCTGGGTCTTGAAGCTAGCATCCTTTTCCTGAGAATGTCAGGAAGCCTCTATTCTCTCTCGAGCTGCCTCTGCACAAGCTTGTTTCTGCATGAGCATCTCATGGGCCAGGTAAGGTGGAGATAGTGATGCTTTACTGCTTCTGTTCAGCTGCTTGCTAGATAGTGAGTCTCCAGTGCAGTGCCTACAGATTTCCAATGCCACTCTATTAGCCTAATCACAGTATAATTCTACTTGGATGCAAAATTAGCAGCAGAATCTTATTTTACTTTTAGCTTCTAATTGGCAACAGTCACATGCTTTTATTAAACTATTCCAATCAAGTCTCCCCAGCATCATACATTCTGCTTATCACTAGGCCCACCTGCAGTCAGCTCTCTTCCTGGCCTCTTATCAGCAAAGCCAATTACTTTCTCATGTGCTTGCTTTGTGGTTTTGCTTATAGACTCCACCACACCTCCACAACTAAACCCACAGGGTATTAGGTAAATTCTATTTCTTATCCTAACTCCCCGCCCTACATGAGTTACTGCCTTGAGGTGGTATATAAGTTCCTGTCTTTCTCTCTACAGAGAACTGTTCTTTCTTTTATTTAAATTTTTTCTTGCTTTTCTGGGTCTATTTGTTGTTTTCCCCTCTTTTCCCTTCATTGCTTCTTCCTCTTACTCCTTTTTCCCTTCTCCTTAGTAAAGTTTTGAAAGTCTTTTTTAACCCTCAATTAAGAATGATTTTTAAAACATACAACAGTTCCCTGCAAATTCCTGTTCCAAATAACTCTACCTTTTTATTAATTAAATTTCTAGGGAAGTAGTATTAATGAGAAAAAGCAGGAATTTTAACATCAGAGGTGAGTTCATCACTCACTAGGTGGGTAGATTTAGTGCTCTCGTTAGTTTGCCTTAGCCTCAGTTTCCCCATTTCTCAAATGGGCCCATTATGCCTACTTGCAAGGGTATAAGGATCGCCTGGGCTGGCAGGTGGGACATGCTGAGACCTGTCGTTATTCACTGTGTTGGCTTTCCAGCCCTTCAAGCTTTGGCAAGTATATTTTTTAAGCAGTCCAGTAGGCAAGAAACTTTGGAGGATTGGAAAAATGAAAAGAGTGACCTGTGACTCAGAGAAATTTGTAATCCAGCAAATAAAATCAGAAGCAGCAATGTCAAAACCAGATTTAGGAGAAAACGGAAACCTACAAACCAAGTAATTAATTGACTTAAACCTAAATACACTGTAACAGAAAAGAATATTGCCTTCCAGTAATAACATTGTAAAACTAATTATTCACCCTTATTTCCCCCTTCCTCTTTACCTGGAATATACCCCCTCAAGAAACCATGCAATTAGCAGCAATAATATCAACAGTAACATAATTAATATCTGTGAAGCACTCTGAGGCAATAAAGTGGCATAGGAAATCAAAATGGTATCTATGTAATATTCATATTAAATTTAATAACTATTTAAATATTTATAAATTATCTGGCATTTTATATTTGGAAAATGCTTCACAACCACTTTTTATTAATTATTAGACACTACTTACCCGTTGGCACTCAAGTTTTCAGATGCAGCAGTGCATTTTTCAGATGCAGCACTGATTTTTTTTATGATTATTAATCTTAAAGAAACATTTAGCTTTATCAAGCATTTTTCTGAGTTCTCATATATAAAGTATCAGACCACATGGAATAATAAAGAAATCATACCAATGATAGACATAATGGCATCTAATCTATTACCATCATTTTAGAGTTCAGAAGAGTGAAATAATGCATTTAAGTTCACAGAGCTAGTCCTATCGATGACTGGGTGTGTAGAAGTCCTGGATTAGCATGACCCCTAGGGTTTTATTTCTGGATATAAGGAATTCAGACTATTCTGGCTGTGCTAACTCGGTTAATTGGAACCATAATCTATTGACTGAATCTAAGCAATATGTTTTCATTTCTTCTGGGTCTATATAAATCTGTCCTGTATAAGTGGAATAGTGCCTGGATCTGCTGACTGAAGTCCAGGTTCGCATAAAGCCATGACTGTTTTCATACTAAACGTACTTCCCCAAATGGGTCATGATGTTTTGGAAGCAGCCTCATTCATGGTTTGCCCCCTACTGCCTGTGTGTTCAAATGCCTTTGTTTCTGCCCTGTGAAGATATGGGCCACGTGGTAGAAGTCTATTTCATGTTCATTTCCCTATATCAGACTCTAAACTCACCAAAACCCAGGAACGTTTTATTTCCCTTCCACGTGGGTGATGCCTGGAATATATAAGGCATTAAAATATTTTTTCACTACTCTATTGTTAGATGGCAAATTCCAGGGAGGCACAGGGATCTCATTTGCTCTAGAGTAGTACAGTGTTTTGCCTTTAAAGTAGTTTGCCTTTAGAGTAGTACAGTGCTTTGTCTATAGCCAAGGTCCAATGGATATTTGGTTTATGAATAAAAAGAAACGTATGCAGGCTGGGCATGGTGGCTCACACTTGTAATCCCAGAACTTTGGGAGGCTGAGGCGGGCGGATCAGGAGGTCAGGAGATTAAGACCATCCTGGCTAACATGGTGAAACCCCGTCTCTACTAAAAATACAAAAAATTAGCCAGATGTGGTGTCACGTGCCTGTAATCCCAGCTACTTGGGAGGCTGACAATCAGTTGAACCTGGGAGGTGGATCTTGCAAGTGAGCAGAGATTGCACCACTGCACTCCAGCCTGGGCAAGAGAGTGAGACCCCATTTCAAAAAAAAAAAAAAGAAAAGAAACATATGTAGGCATTTATTTGCTTGTCATGATCTGTATAAGTATCAGTTTTATAATATTATCTGATATAAATCAAGAAAACACTGATGAAAAGCTAAGTAACCTTTCCACCATGCAGACGGTCAAGCTGGAAGCCATTAGAAGCCATCAGAGGCAGGTTCCAATTTGTCTTTTATATGTCTGAATGTTGCACAATTTAAAAAATTAATGCAATTAATGTTTTATTGTAGTAAAATATGTATAACACAAAATTTATTAATTTAACTATTTTAAAGTATACAATTTAGTGGCATTAAACACATTCCTAATGTTGTGCAATCATCACCGCTACCTAGTTCTAGAATAGCACAATAGCTTTTGTGATTTATAACACAGCTGCTTTATTATATTTGAAGGGGATGGGGGATCAAGTATACTACAAATAATATACGGATTTTAAGAAATACATAGAAACTAACCAAGCCACAAAACTCCTCATCCCATTTGAATAAGTACTTTTACTCTGTTCTCATATTAAATTGTAACCCAATGAGACAGCATGGTAAGAGGATAGTATAGGGAGATAAAATACTGGTGAGGACACCATCCTGTCAGGACTCTGATGACCTAATCTGCCTGCTTGAATCTCAGGACCTGGGATACAGCTGTCAATTGGAATGTAACTGGCCTGCTCATCCTCACCATGGATATTTAAAGCCATTTCTAACTATGAACTTTAAAGGTAAATGAACAAATAAATAAATAAATAAAAGGATTGTGGCTCACCATAGCCCACACTAGAGCAAGAGCGGCATATAATATAGTAAACATGTAACTTCAGCATACTTATATTATACAGTTCAAATGCAAAGGATATAGTGGCTCTGGAATTAACTGCTGCACTTCAACATTAGGAACAGGTGGAAATTTTGCCTAGGTGTGCAGAAGGGAACTACTTCCTGAACGCTGTAACCACCTATATCCCAGGCCAGCTGAAGAAAACTTCGTAGTTTTCATATGTTTTTAACTTTAACCTAAGAGTAGCCAATATTTGCTAAAAATTCAGGTACTAGTGGAAATATATGAATGGAAATTGTCTCATCAACTCTATTTCAGTGCACTCTAAAAATCTAGTTCTGGTCTCTTTTTGAGCAATGAAATAGCTCATCTCTGTATTTCCTGAATTTTCTTCTGAACACTGATACAGAAATGGGAATAAGCTTTGGAATGCATGAAAATCTTTTAGATTGAGTCTGATATTAAAAACAAGGCTAGGCGCAGTGGCTCATGACTGTAATCCCAGCACTTTGGGAGGCTGAGGTGGGAGGATCCCTTGAGCCCAGCAGTTTGTGACCAGCCTGTGAAACACAGTGAGACCCCATCTCTATAAAAAATATAAAATACATTATCAGGACTTGGTGGCACATGACTGTAGTCCTAGCTGCTGGAGTCCCTGGAACCTGGGAGGTAGAGACTACACTCAGCTATGATCGCTCCACTGCTTTCCAGCCAGAAATGACAGAGCGAGACCCCATCTCAAAAGAACAAACGAAACAAAACAAAACAAAACAAAACAAAACAATAGCCCTCTTCCACTGCTCCAGTGAGAGGAAGTTGTGATGATTTCTTGAAGTACTATTGAAGGTCTCCTCTTTACAGCACCTGTTTAGAGTTTTACAGTTTAACAATTTTATTGCTGCTTTTATGCAGGCTAGTATAATAGCTCTCAAATTTCAGCTTAAATGTGATCATCCAGGAACTTATTAGAAATGCAGATTCTTTAGACCTCTAGAGCTTCTGCTTTAGTATGTCTGAGACAGAAACGTGGGGTCTGCAAGTTCCTAGTTCCTTCAGATAATTCTCGTGCGGGTGGGCTAAGGATCACAGTTTGAGAAGCAACATAATCGATTTATTGCAAATAGTGCCAGCACTTTTAGCTACATGAAAGCTAAACTAAGATTGCTTCTTTATATCTAGCATCTTAGAACTTTGCTATATTAATAGCTTAGTTAGATTAACTTTTCTTCTTTTAAATGGGGATATAAAACACACTTCACAGGGTTCTTGTAAGGACATGATCAGATAATTTAATCGGAGGGATCAGTGAGTGCCTAGAATTTTGTAAGCACTCGATACACAGTTTTACAATGTTTTTCAATAAAATATCATCACTGTCATCATAAACAGCAACAGCACATTAGCATGAATCACCAAAATGCCCTTAGGAAACTAATTGTCTACCTCCAGACTTTCCATTTGCTTTAACATCATGGGAAATTAAGGTTACCTGAGCTCAAAGTAAAGGTCATTAATTCTGGCTTCTACCCAATACATGACACGCTACTAGATTCTGTGAAAATTAGTCTGGCGCTTCTGATTTCTTGGATCCAGGATGGCGAGGAGACATAACATGAATATAATATTTAAGAAGGATGAATTAAGAAATATAATTTTAGTGAGAAGGAAGAGTCTAGGCTTCCCTGAGATTGTCAGAAGTAGCTGTTTGGGGCAGAGAAAATTCGCTCTTAGATGTTGTTGAATCAACAGACTCTGAAGTCTTATTCTAGTCATGCCTTTTAATTTTTATTATTTTTTATTCAGTGATTGATAGTTTTGCACAACTTTTTTTTTTTGTAGAGTAACAGAGTGTGACAGCAAATGTTAAACTTCTAACATTGTGACCACCCTTCCTTTGGGGGCTCACTTTGGAAACTGTGTTGACTACTTAATATCCTTATCTGTAGAGACTGCTGAGGTATTAGTGCTCAGAAAAATAATAACTGTAAGGAAATAAACAAAATATTGATGGAAAGTAACCATTTCTATTTGTGTAGTTTCCAGCTTTCTACCTGTCATTGCATATGTTAATCTTTTAGGAAGGGAACTGAAATGTCACTGTGTAATCTGTGAAGGTGTGTTATTCTCCATTGCCACATCATGATCATCGATAGAGAGACCACAGATTTTCCAAAAGTGGTTTTGCAAAAAAGTAACTTTGTTTCCAACTTGTTGACTTTACAACAACCTCAAATAACTTCTTCCTTCTCACTTGGAAAAAAGTACAAAACGCAAATGTACATAGCTTTAAGATCTATATCAATGCAAAAATCTATCAGCTAATCCCAGTAAAAGAAATAGGACATTCCAGCACCCCGACCTTCTCCCACACACCTAAGGTGGCTTTTCCTAGTCATCAACCCATTGTTTCCCGTTCACCACAGGTAACCACAATCCTGCCTTTCATGTATTCAATTTTTGCCTTTCTTTATGGTTTTGACACCAAAGCGGGTATCCCTTAGGGGAAAAAAAGTTAATTTTTTTCATTTGTGAATTTTGCATCAATAAAATTATAAATATATATTTCTGTATTTTTATTCAATATTAAGTTTTTATGTTTATTCATATCGTCTCATGAAGCTGCAGTTGTTTTATTTTTATTGATTTATAGTATTTCTTCATCTGAATATAACATAATCTGTCAAGTCTACTCCTGATGGGCATTCTCTTTCTGTACTTGTTAATGTTTATTTGCTCTCTGCGTATCCTCTTTGATGAAGTGACTGTGCTAAAATTGAAAGAAAAGAACCCTTCCATTTTCCCACAAGCTGTATCCCTAAGTGACTTGTGATTCTGACACTGGTGGTCAGTTACTGTTATTCCTGTCACCCAGTCCAGGCCCAGTTATAGTAAGACAGTTCTAGTTATCTAAGATGTTGCTTACAAAATTACTGTATACACACACACACACACACACACACACATATATATACCCATATAAAGTAATCACTTAAAGTGCTTAAGGAAAAAAGAAGTTCCATGACCAATATCTTTGGAAAACATCATAAAAAGGATTTGTCCCTTGGATATTCACAATAAGCATATATAATAATAAAAGTTCTGCAGAGTGATGGAGTAGAGGAGTTTGTTCAACATTATTTAATCCAGTTTTTCTGAAACATATTTGATTTTAGAACACTGAATACCATCTTGTGGAGCTAATGTTCTGCAGAGCACATTTTGGGCAGACATGGTTTAGAATAGTCCCCTCTTGTTGGCTTTTAACATTATAGGTCAGTGAATGGAGAATCATGATTAAAAAAAAAGCTTCAATGAGGATATAATTATCTCAGAAATAAATTTACAAAGGATTGAAAATGGAAAAATGATTCATTTAGATTGGTTTTCTGCAGTTTCTTTAAATATTTGAGTGATTAAAAATGAATAATATTAAAGAATTTGATATAGAAATGGTTATAAAGGTCACATTCATACATCAGAAAGTGGAAAATGCAATTACATTTCCAAAATCTATTAACAGCTCAATAAGTTAATAGATCAGATGATTAGATGTTGTTCATTAATGGTGATTTGTGTGTGTGCATGTGTATGTGTGTGCATGCATATGTGTGTGTGTATGTGTGTGATGGAAAAATCACAGCTTTTTAATGTTTAAAGGCAGAGACTCAGGATGAAGTGGAGTTGAATGTACTTTTTGTTTTAACATTTCTTGTGGGCTTTTCAGTTTGGGAATGTACAGTAATTTGGCTTTTCCAAATTTCTCACTTGTAAATAACAACATTTCCTGAAGTGTAAAAGTTAGCGCTCACAATCTTCAGCTTCTTCTTTACACTTAAAGAAAAAAAAGTTTAGAAAGATTAACTGCCTAGAAATGTCGTTATTAAAGAAAATTGTCAATAAAATGGAAGCAGAGTTTTTTATAATCACAGTTTTTCACCTATTATGGAGAAATGTGCCACTCTATTAATTAAGTAGATTATTTTTTACTGTTAGTTTTTTCTAGTTGCTATTTTGATGTAACAATGAAATAAATTAGGCCACTAAATCTGCCATCACCTCATAGCTACCATGTCCCTATCATGTATCTACTATGCCTGATAATGCATCTGTGCAAATTGCACACATCCATTGGCCACCGATGTAGAAAACATTGGAATGAACCTATGAGGAATCCTCTTTGGCTGAGTATATGATTGGAGATCACATTCACTTATCCATTTTAGCTTCAAGGCTCTTGGCTTTCTCTGCCTGTCACTCAGGGCAATGGTTAGTTACTGTCAGAATGCAGCTATAATTGGGAAAGGCACTTGTTAAACACAGAAGTTTGGGGGAGGTGAGAATTCATACCCAGCCTAGCAAGTCTGGGAAATTTTCCAATCCTCCCAATGCTGTACTAAAGCACAAAAGCAAATTGAATTTTATTACTTAGGTGACATCAAACCATGTTTACACAAGGAGACTCATTGAAAACATTCTTCTTAAGAAACTCATTGCATTAAACTTCTTTTTCCCCCCACCGCCAAGCTGGTCTTAAAGTTTGCATTCCCTCTGAAGTTCCTTCCATTTAAACTCTTTACTTTCACAAAAAAAACTATAACAAAATAATAATAAGCCCATATTGTTATTAAGAGAAAAACTTTTGTGATATAAATATTCTAAACCATCTGGAAAAATAAGTGCAAAATTAGAAAGTGTAACTAAATGGAACGTTGTTAATAATGTTAGTTGCTAAAATTGATGAGCCTGTGCTCACAGATTTGAAAACTTAGTGTTTTCCTTACTTAAATGGGGAATACTTTGAAATTTTAGTCTGGGACTTATGATTAAAAGTTAGTCATAAACTCTCTATTATCATCAGTACATGCTAATCTATTATTGGACTTTACACAGAATGGTTTTATAAAGACATTTTTCCAGCTGTCTAGAAAATTAAATTGAGGGTTCCTTTACTTCATTTATCAAGGTCATTTATTTCTTCCAGATAAAACTTTCATCAAAAATTATTTTAGATCTAGTTATTTTTCTCTTCAAAATATTTTGCTTAGAACTTGCTGCAATTTGGGGGGTGGGGGTGTGAATTATATGTGTTCCTCCTTCTTCCAGTAATTTATTTAATACCTTCTGTCTTTCTGTAGTAAATTTTTATATGATCATTTTCTGTAATCTCTCTCATGTAGTTAATTGGATTTTTTTCATATTAATATATTTAACACAAAACCCTATTTTTCCTATACAGTTTGGTATTTTTCTTTCCTTCTTCCTTTCACCTTCTTGTAATTTTATAGACTTTTGCCCAAATATCTCAGCCTCAATTTCTATCTGTTCTATGTCCTTACATGGCTCATTTTAATTTGTTTTGAACTCATTACACTCACTGGTATTCCCTCTACCTATTTGCTCATCTATTTAGGTCAGTCCATCAAAATGTGATTATTAAATATGGACAATAAATTTAACAGTGTTTAGATAAGATGTAATTCCCAATAAAACCTTGCTTAGTGAGATAAGGAAAATACACACTGAATAATTAAAGAGCATCAATTAATTAAGCACTAAGCTATAGTGGAAATTCTACTGTATATAATCACAGTGTGTGTTTGTTTCAATACCCTTCCTAGTAAAGTTGTCCAAAAGCAATTCCTTGTCCACAGTGCACCATTCTTTATATCATGAGATGTGGCTACCCTGTCTACAACTGCCTGGGCCAGAAATCTCTACTTTAACCAAAGCCTTCAGATGAAAATGACACATCCATTTAAGGTCAGCGGGTTATGAGGTGGCCTGACATGAACCTTGCACCGGGGAGCATTCTGTATTGAACAGGGTACAATAGAATCACCTTCTTCCTTTTGGGACATTTGGATACTAACTACATGTGAATATTCTGGAAGTTATAACAGCAGTAAAAGCAGTGAAACAGAAAGGAAGATTTAGTTGACAATAATATAAAATGGCTAAAGTTTTGGTCAATTATAATCTGAACTCACTCATGATGCAAGCAATTAAAATAGTAGAAATGTTAGATAAATACAACAAATATCTTTTTAAAAAGAAAGTAAAACAAAAGTCCCCAGGGACTAATGTGCAAAGAGTGATCTGGAAGCCAGAGTTGAGCTGTTGCTGCTGGGCTGTAGGAGCAGGGTTACTAATGCTGGTATCAGTTTTAGGAATCTACAGGCATAGATTTTAGTCCTCATGGGAATTGTTATGGACGAAATGTTTGTGTCCCCCAAAGTTCATATGTTGAAACCCTAAACTCCAATAGAGTTATATTAAGAGATGAAGTATTTGGGAGGCAATTAGGTCATGAGGGTGAAGCCTTTATGAATAGAATTAGCACCCTTGTAAGAAGAGACACAAGAACTTGCTTCTTTCTGTGTTCTCCCCCATGTGAGGATGTAATGAGAAGATCACTGTCTGCAGATGAGGATGCTAATCCTCACCAGATGCCAGATCTGCTGCACTTGATATTAGACTTCCAAGCCTCCTTAACTGTAAGAAATAAATATTTTTTGTCTAAGTCGTGGTGTTCTGCTATAGCAGTGCAAACAGACAAAGATAAGAATGATTGAATGAGCAGGCCTTAGGCCCATGCAAGGCAGAAAGTTGGAACAGACCCCTGGACTTAAAACTTGGACATTGACAGGGCTGAGGAAAGAAAAACCAGAAATAATCTGTCTATAAACACAGAGGTGAAAATGATCCCGGTCTTTCTTGGTCTGGACCCTGGATAGAAAAATAAAAGTCTACTCTAAGAATTTTTAAACTTTGCACTAGCTAAGGTCAGATATCCTCCAAACTGGTACATCAAAATAAAAATTGGTTCTAAGGCAATGATAATTATAGAGCATCTTACAGAATAAATGCAATATCTTTCTGGAGCAACACTTCATTACTTTAAGAAATAGAGTTCACAATCCAAACTTGAAAACGAACAACAACAGCAACAACTAAAAATATTAGACAACCTGAGTGAGAGGCCACACAAAGCAATATAAATATAGAAAGTATAAAAAACAAGTTAAACATAGGAATTTTGATTAAGAATTTCAGAGAGAGTGGAGAGAATTGTAAGAAAATATTAGGAGAGATAATGACTAAGACATTTTTGAAACTATTAAAAGTATGAATCTTCAGTTCCAGAAAGTACACAAATTCTGAACACCGTAATTATTGAGTAAGTGCTCCTATTATAGAGAAATTGTAGAATTCCAAAAAGAGAATGAGAAATAATATGCTACTTTGCAAGGGAATGACAATTATTTGTACAGCAGATTTCTTATTACAGTAATATATGTCAGAAGACAATGGAATACCATGCAAATATAGAGAGAGAATGATTATAACTGATATACTTTGAATTATATACTTAGAGCATTATCACTTAATAGTGAGAGAAAAGTAAAGACATTTTCAGACATGCAAAGACTCTTACTATCAATAGATCTTAATAAAGGATTTATTGAGGAATGAACTTTAGGAAGAAGGAAATTAAATCAAAAAGTGAAGAATAAGTTAAAAGAGTGATAAAAAATGCTTGAAAATATGTGTCTGAATATAAACACATAATCTTATGTGAAATAAATATCAACAAAAATAATAGATATAATAACAATATCTAATTTAAGGTGAATGCAACAAAGAAAAATTAAGACAGTAATAGTATAGTCTGTGGGATAGAAGTTATCGGAAAGCTTATGAATTTCACCCCAAACCACCTTCCCTACTCCATCTTACACCATATTTCCAAACCTCTCAGTCTTTCTGGCCTCAGGATTTACATTCCTTGCTTTCTGGAAAATGGCACCATTCCAACATTTTGCCTCTCCTATGTACCTTACTCTTCCTTCAGTAACATTGTCTCTTTGTGTTTTGAGTAAACAGTTTACTTGTGTTCAGTTGTTTCTGACCCCTAAACCCAGAATTCTGTGTCTTAAAGTCTCCTCTCTTAATAACAGTGATCCATCCAACTGGGTGTGGACTTGACTGGCAGGTCCTGGACACTTCGGAATGCTTGCGTTCTTCATTTAAGATTTACTGAATATTAAACATTATATAGAGATATATAAATATAGAATTGATACACTTTAGGTGACACTACTTTATTCCATTTATAAAAATGTTCTCAAATCTTTTATCAGCTTCATCAAGGATGGTTTTCTGGTGCTTTATGGTAGGAAATGGGAAGATCTGGCTGAAATTCTGCCATTCTCTGGTGTTTGGATGGCTGTTTATTCCTGCCCTGCCCTATCTCCACCCCGGGCACATCTCTAAAATAAGTTTATTGGAGAATTAGAGCTTTCAGGTCTTTAGGAAAGAATTTTGGAGTACAGTTTGGGCTCATAGCTCTAGTCCCTGCCTGATTCTATTCTCTTGGGTGATTTGAGTGGGACCTTACAGCAGGAAGGCCCTGGAGACCACATATCCCAACATGTAGATATGTGGAGCAACAGGACTACAGTGTTTTAATTAAGTTGTGTTAAATCAGATAATAAATAAGGCTTGAAGGCAAATTATCTTCATTAAAAGAGAAGGCGACCTGGCGTGGTAGCTCACTACACTACACACAATAAGTGTGTGCTGTTTTAAGCCATCAATCCCAGCCTGTAATCCCAGCACTTTGGGAGGCCGAGGCAGGCAGATCACGAGGTCAAGAGATAGAGACCATCCTGGCCAACATGGTAAAAACCCGTCTCTACTAAAAATACAAAAATTAGCTGGGTATGGTGGCGTGTGCCTGTAGTCCCAGCTGCTCGGGAGGCTGAGGCAGGAGAATCCCTTGAATCCGGGAGGCAGAGGTTGCGATGAGCTGCAATCACGCCTTGCACTCCATCCTGGTGACAGAGAGAGACTCTGTTTCAAAAAATATTATATTATTTGTAAATTGGGAAATGGAAATCAGGAGACTGTCTTGGATAACCTTACTGAGATGTCAATGCAGTATAAACAAAAACGGAAAGACACTTTCTCCATTAGAGAGATCTGGAATGATCTTTGGAAGTATCTTAACTAAAAATTTAAAAATAAATAGGAGTCTAACATGAGTTATTAACGAGATATGAAAATATATTTTCAGGGAATATTTGCTAACTCCTTTTGATGCTAGGAGTTTAAGATACTGACTCAATTTGAAGTGATTAGCGCTTCCTCTAGAGTACTGTGGCCTATGTGTACTAAAACATCTCATTGTTCATCCAACTTGATAACATACTGCTATCTTTTGGGCGTCTGATGTGTTGTGTAATTCCATTATCTTCTTGCTATGAATCCTTGATGTCAAGTGTCAGATATTGACCTAGTAATGATGATAGTTACAATGAACCAGTGCTGATCCATGAAGGGAATATGGAGGAAAGAGTAGGAGTGGTGGTATCAGACTCAATGTGATAAAGAAGTGAGTTTGCTATTTGCTGCTGGGTACTTTTGATTCTGTGATAGTCAGTGAAGTTAATTGCTCCTATTTTTCCTTTCTACCAGGTGATGTTTTCTTTACTTATAGTTCAGCTATCTTGATAATAATCATGCTCATAATGGGAGAATAGTCTTACATGCAATAAGATAGAACTGGGAAGAGAGTTCAGAGAACTTCATTGTCCAAAAAAGGTCTTTCTCCCTCCTTTGCCACTGTCATATTTGGTCATGGTAAGATGAACAATGGCCTCCTAAAGATATCCAGCCCCTAATCCTCAAAACCTGTGAATGTTTCCTTGGATGGGACATTGTAGTTGTGATTAAGGATCTTAAGAACATTACCTTGGATTATATGGATGAACCTAAATGGAATCACAAGTGTCTTAGGAAGAGGGAGGCAGAGGGAGACTTCACACAGAAGACAATACGACCACTGAAGCAAGATGCCATGCTGCTAACTTTGAATGCAACGAATGCAGCTCTGGAAGGTGGAAAAGATGGTGAAAGAAATTCTTCTCTAAAGCTTCCAGAGGGTGTGCAGCCCTATCAACACCTTGATTGTGGTCTAGTAAAATTTATTTCAGGCTTCTGATGTCCAGAACTGTTAGAAAATAAGTGTGTGCTGTTTTAAGCCATCAAGTTTGTGATAATTTGTTGTGGCAGCCAGAGGAAATCATATATACCAGTCAAGAATGTATTAAATGCCAACGTTGCTAAAAATTATTTTCAGCATTATCAGATAGCAGGAAGAAACATAAAATTAGGACACTGCTCTTAAGAACTGCCTTTATGGACTAATTTAAAAAACGCAACTAGCAAACTGATATCTTAAATTAGAATGTACACTAAGTACCAGCCATGTCACAGTGTTTTTTTTAAAAAAAGAATGCTACCATAGTTAGACATCAAAAGGTGCTTCAAAGAGAAAACAGACTGTTTCTCAGAGTTGGAGACGAAGTGTAGAGGTGGAATGTATGGAGAACATTCCACATGGTGCCAAATGAGATTGATTAGGGAAAATGAAACCACAATATGAGAGCCTCAAAAGTCAAGCAAAAGATGTAGCACTTGCTATAGTGCTTAAAACAGTAATTTATTGTAGGTTCCTTCTAAATAGAAGTAATTAAGTATCAGTTGTTCCAGCCTTGCTTGCCCCAGAGGGGGCAGATCTGTGGTATATGATAGGCTACTTCTAAAATGGACTCCAATGATCCTGCTTCCTGGTATTAACCCACTGGCACACTCTCTTGCATTCCAATACTCTCTTGTGGGCTGGACCTAGTGATTTGTTTCTAAGGAACAGAATGTAATAGAAGAGATAGGACATCACTTCTGAGAATCAGTTGTAAAAGATTGTGATTTTGTCTTGCTTGTACATGCCTCTTTCTCTCTTGCTTTGATGAAGCCAGCTGTCATGTTGGAAGCTGCCCTATGGAGATGCTTATGTACTAAGGTCAATAGTCAGTATTGAACTGAAGCCTTCAATCCAACAAACGGCGAGGAGGATCGATCAGCCAGCAGCCGCATGAGTGAGCTTGGAAGTGGATCATCCTCTAGTCAAGCCTTGAAATGACTACAGCCCTGGCCAACATCTGGATTGTAACCTTGTGGGAAGCCCTGAGCCAGAGCACGCAGCTAAGTCAGGCCCTGATTGATGACTCATAGCCATTGTGAAAATATTAATGTTTATCATTGTAAGGTCTTAAGCTTTGGGAGGAATTTGTTACACAGTGCAATATAACTAATACAGAGTAAATCACTATTTTTTTTTTTCCTTTGGAGGTACTACTTTTCTTCAGTCTCTCTCCATCTTGCCAACAAAGATTGATATCCCTCATATATGGAATAGTCAATGTCTACCGCTGCCAAAAAGTATCACCCATGATTTGGAGAATAAAGAATAAGATAGCAGGGTGGATAGCAGCAGAGTGTAGAAACGTATCACTGAAGAATAAGTTGAGAACTCTTCCTTTTCAGGAAAGGCAGTTCCACAGTGGAGTAGCTCTATTATACTCTCTACCTTCCCTATATTTTCTTGGCAGTTCCACAGTGGAGTAGCTCTATTATACTCTCTACCTTCCCTATATTTTCTTAATATTGACTGTCCTGAATATGGTGGACATTTTTGTTTGTTAGGTTATTTTTTCTCGTTCTGTTGATTGGCCTAGTATTCATTCTTGGCCACCAAGCCTTTCTTGGTTTGGGTGACTCTGCATTGTTAGGCAACCTTGTCTATTCTCTATAAGGAACACTGATGTATTTTTATGCAATGATTCCTATTCTGTATTATCAATGCAGCCTAAGATGTTTGAACAATGACAATAAATGTTGCTTTATATGAACTAGTAACCAACAAAAGCACTCCAACCCTGGATATAGGAAGGATAAAGTGAAAAGAACCGTGTAACATACACACATGCACAACGTATTTGTTATGTATATTAAGCAGACTGAGAATAAGGTAAAATTAAAACACAGACAATAATAAAAATATTAGGCAAATTGGGGAACTGAAAAAGTTTGAAGGCTAAACTCATATCTACCGAAGTAAACTGACTTGAAGAACTGACTTTCTAAATGTCACAATAATCAAGGCCTAGAGGGATTTCATCCATCAAGGAAGGATCAATTGATTTGATGACAAGTACAGACTATAATGTGCCAAAAGTGACATCATGGCTTTTTGTTTGGTTGTTTATTTTACTCTTTGGTTTTGAAAGAAAAGACCACTCTGGAAAATGACCCTTCTAGTGAATAAAGCATATAAATCCAAATCTTGAATTTGTTCTATACATGTAAAATACTATTAAAAAATAAAGAGTTCAGAGTCCAGTGCCCTAAGTACATGGTCTAACAAGCTACAGCAGCTTCTCCAGTGGTATTGTAGCCACGTAACTCAGTCTGTTGCATACAATAAAGAATGCTCCATCCTCAGCCCCACAAATCACACTTGTAAAATGGTATCTATTTTTAAATGCTTTAAAAATGACTGTTGTAGAAATAAATTTAAAGTCTTTATATTAATGGCCTGTATCCTGAGAGCTTCTAGATTGACAGCTTTCCTTTATTCTTAGGTTTTGATAGAAGGACTGAGTATATCCTTTATTAGGGAGAATTCCATGGAACTTCTGTTCACTGTCGTTCCCTCTCCCTTTCCTTCCATCCTTCCTTTCTTTCTTCCATCCTCCCTGCCTTTTTTTCTATTTCCTTCTTCCTTTTCTTTCTTTCTTAATAAAACTCCTTTCCTTACACTGAGTAAAGCCATAAGTTGCATACTCTCTACATTGAGTGGAGTCAAAATTACAAATGTTGATCTAACCTAACTGTATCTCTTTTCTCAGCCACTCAGAGCCATTTTTACATTAATAACCAACATATTAATACATAGTAGGAGTAGTTTAATCCATTGTCCTATTTAATTGCAAAAATTAGATCTTTCTGCTCATATTCTGAAGATCCTCAGAGGATGAGTACAATTTGTGCACTGTTGCTCGTTATCTTAATTTCCTATTACTTCTTTGGGTTGTTTCTGGGATTTCCCTGAAAAGATGCTGCCACCATTACAAAGACACCAGTGAAGGGGCCAGGGCAGGTGGTCCTTCTCATCTTACTATTCTTTTAATTCTCCGTAGCAAAACCTTTTACAAATACTTTTTATTTTGAGACAGTTCTTGATTTACAGCAGGACTGCAAAGATAATACAGAGTGTTCCTGTGTCCTTTACCCAACTTCCTCTAATTTAGCAACTTACACCATCATGGGAAGATGTCATAATTCTGAAACAGGAAAGGTTGCCTGCATTTGATGTGAATATTTTTATACATTAATCCAGTAAGTAGTTGCTAATTACCACTTTCCTAGGCACTGGGGACACAGTGAGGAACAACATAGAGTTTCTGCCTCATGGAGCATTTTGACTTCTTCTATCTCCCTATTACTGTAGCCAGTATAACTGTTGTGTTTGTTGAGCCATTTTATTACAGCTAATCTTCTGAAAAGTGTCATCCTTCTTTGAATTTTACTAACACCATTGGTGTGACCTGTGCATGTTAGTTTGTAAGACATGTCTTCTTTCCACAATTTCTGTTTTTCACATTGTCTTTCTTTTACCTGAGTGACTGAAATATACTAAGGAGTCTAGATTGTAGACAGTTTATCCTGACCTTTGTCACCTAATTTTTACGACAACATTGTCTACTCATCCGAATTGAAATTTACCTTGAGTGATATAGCTAAATTTGAAGTTAAATTCAGGTATCTGCATATCATGACCATATATCTCTTTTTGATTAATGCTTGTGCTTTTTTGGTACAAGTATTATTGATAAAACAACCATTACCTATCAACAGCTACTGAAGTCCATTCTGTAGATTATCACTTCCAACTTTTCCTTAAGTTTAAAATACCTATGACTATCTATAAATTCGCTGGACAACTTTATTATGCCGGTATTAAAATGTGAAGTGATGAGGAGACAACCTCTTTCCGTGTCTCAGAACACATAGGGAGTTAAGTAAAGTGAAAAAATGAAGATCTCCGTCTTCTAAAGTAGATCATAATTGCAACTGTTAATGTCAATAATTATTTAAATGATTTATTTTTATTACCATAAGATGACTAAAAAGGTGCTGATTTAATATATGTAAGATATACTCAGGTTAGTCTTTTGGTAATAGAGATCTCATTTTATTTGAGGCTTGGAGTGGTCTTTAAAAATATATTTTTCTTTGCAAATATTTATAATTTTGTCTTTAAAAATTTTTTTGAAGTATATATATAATAGATGTTATATATTAAATTATATATAATATAATGTGAAAATATTATGCTATATATAATTATGTTTATTATATGACCATCTCACAGATTCTTTTTTTTCTTGAGATGGAGCCTCACTCTTACCCAGGCTGGAGTGCAGTGGCGCAATCTTGGCTCACTGCAAACTCCACTTCCCAGTTCATGCCATTCTCCCGCCTCAGCCTCCTGAGTAGCTGGGACTACAGGTGCCCGCCACCACGCCTGGCTATTTTTTTTTTTTTGATAGAGTTGGGGTTTCACTGTGTTAGCCAGGATGGTCTGGATCTCCTGACCTCGTGATCCACCCGCCTTGGCCTCCCAAAGTGCTGGGATAACAGGGGTGAGCCACCATGCCTGGCCTCACAGATTCTTTTAATAAAGCATGAGTCATAGTTAAGATCATAAATTCTCTGGATGGTTTCTGCTAGTAAGATAAATCATACAATTAGAAACCATTTCAAATATTTCCCTTATATTACCCCTAACAGTAGAGAGAATTAGTACTTCAACAACGATAATGCCAGGTAGAGTTGGTCTAAGATGGTGCCTTTACCTTGGGTTAAAAATTATATTGTCACTGTTGTCACAGATGAGGAGATGTCCTTCCAACCAAAAGAAGCCATGGTAGTCTTGGCAGAAGACTCTCCTCCTCCTTCCTCCTCCTCCTCCTCCT
>NW_012114710.1:4067734-4109388 GCF_000951035.1 Colobus angolensis palliatus
CTTCTTCTTCTTCTTCTTCTTCTTCTTCTTCTTCTTCTTCTTCTTCTTCTCCTTCTTCTTCTTCCAACAATTTTCAGATTGTAGTCCCTCAAGCCTTGCCACAGTTTCTTGCTGTCTGAAGGATTATTGCCATGTTTTGATTGGCATTCACCCGCTCTGTGCACCAAAAAGTACAGAGAAATTCAAGTGAAGAAGAGTGTACCCACATGAAAATTAAGGCAGGGGAAAATGTTCAGGTTTCACAAGAGATCAGAAAACAAATGTTCAGGGGTATAAAAATAGAATCATGGCATACAGCCATGATGATGTTGCATATGGCTTATTATGAGAGGTAACTTGTGTTCTTTGGTCAAGCATATGCATTCAGTTCTTGCAAACTTTCCGGAAGATAACACTATGATAGAAAATTGGGTAGGGCAAAGACTTGGCTCATCAGATCATAATCTTAAATCTCTGTGATGACATTTCCAGTATCTGTGATTCTCTGAATGCATAATTCACTTGTGAAAATACTCAATAAACTTGCTAGACGGGATTCAAATTTGCTGTTACTAAAGTTCTTTTCATGGCCTATTAAAATCATTTTGTTCTTTTTGTTCTTTTCTTCGCAAGAAAATCTTGTCTTTATATTAATATTTGTCCTTTTCCATTGGGGCTTGCAAGTTGTAAATTGTTTTAGTAGCAGTGGACTTTAAATGTAGGTTTGCAGAGCATTTTTAACAGTGGTGCACTAGGTTTGGAAGAAAGGTGTGTTTTCTCTTCTGCATTTCAGTAATGGAGAGAAATGTAAGATTCTGGGTTTATACTGAATAAAAGTGTGTGGAAGTGGAGGTGAAGGGTGGGTCTGGAGGGTGTGTGGGGTGGGTGTGAAAAAGAGTGGGTGAGTGAGATTTTTTGAGCATAAGAAGCACTGAATAGCAGACTCAATAGAGATAACTGAAATTTATCCATCTTTAAATATTATCAAAAAATCAATATAGCAGTTCTTTTAAAATCTCAAGTTCAGATTTTTCTGATAAATAGCATTGCTTGAAACTTCCACTTTCTATTTGGTTATTTTGCTGTACCTCTCTTAAACATATAAATATCTCAAACAGAAATATTAGTTTAAAATCAGTTCAGCGAAGTAATGTCTAAATTTTCAGGGAAATCTCATTGTCAAGAAGAAAGTTAAAATCAGAATTTGGCTCCCAAGCCAACACAGAGAAAACTGATGTCCTAGACTCTAGCCACCAGGAGCCATCTATGCCAGCATACCTGGACCACACAGCCCTTCCCTTTCCTCCAATTTGCTCAGGCTCTCACACATTTAAATAACTCACACCTTAAAATTGATGCTTGCATTGTCATTCCTGTTATTGGCAAATTTTATAAATATTGCAATGTCTCTGTTAAAAAAATTATTTATGATAACAAGTGAAATAGGGTGCTAATTAAAAAGAGAGAGAGAAAATGAAAATCCTTAATTTTTATTGCTAAACCACAGACCAGAACAGCAGGAAATGTGTAGACTGAAACTTAAAGACTAAAGAAAGAAAAGATACAAGAGCCAAGCAGTGTTCCCAGCTGGCTGGAACATTTCCCTGTGGTGCCAGCATGTTTGATCCTACAATTATTCAGAAAGAATGAGAATTATTAACAGGAATAAATCAACCCTCTTAGGTCTTCCAGGACAGGCATAATAATAAAAAAATAATTATCAACTGTCTGAAACATCTTTCATTTATGGATCTCATGATATTTATCTGATATTATTTAATTAAAATTTATACTACTAAATTTGGGGGAGAGAATTTCTATATTTTATAGATTAAACAATTGCTTTTCAGGAAGACTGAGCATCTTGAGCACATTCAAGTTATGTTTAAAGTTGAAATAGACACCACTGCCTTCTTTCTATTTCCAAATAAGACTTACCAAGCAAAAAATTAAAATACAAATTAAAACAAGCTATTTTTAAAATCCAAATGATGCAAAATTACCAATGTTGAATTTGGGAGAGGTGTTATGCCTCTTCCTTTCCTGAATTCACTGAGTATTTTTACATAGCATGAATATTTGTCATTCATACTCAGTCTTTCTAAAAGCTAGTAAATATCAGAAAGCCCTTTCAAATTTCTGGGTTTGCCAACTAAGTATCTTGATCACTTTACAATTCATTCCTTACCTGCTCTGAGCGACTTTTTTTTTTCTATGAAAGTGCTAATAGGAGGAAAATGCCTCCAAACAGAGAGTTGCAGTGGGATTAAAGGAAAATAACAATTTTTAAGAAAGAAAAACTTTGAAATGTTTGCTAGTTTGTATTTGCTATAATTACTGGAAATTAAGTCAGTCTATTTAATATGAAAAATTTATTCAGCTTTGCTCAGTCAAGCCAGTTATATTATTAATATATAATCTCTCCCTTTTGAATTTCTTCTGTATACAAATAGATGGAGTATTAGTAATAATCGTGGTAACATCAACAACAGCAATGACAGTGATAATGTTGATAAATATAGGTCAAATGTACAGTGTTTATTTTGTGCCAAGCTCTGTGCTAAGCACTTCATTGTTCTGATCTCATCATCTTCTTTCATGCTTACCTGGCAGGCAGGTACTATTGCTAATAGGTAAGCTGTTTTTGTTCGAATGTCAACTCTACTGCCTCCCAGCTCTCATACCTAGGATGAGTTACATAAACTCCAGATGTCTCAGATTCATCATCCACAAAATGAGAGTGATGAAATGGTTATTGTGAGAACTGAATGATTGATACACAGGATATCCTTAGAAGAATGTGTGATACTTAATGGAGAAGGACTCAATATACGTTAACTATGATACAAATGAAGGCACTATAACTCATTTGCATTATAGTTAACATATATTGAACTGAATATATATATGTGTGTGTGTGTGTGTGTGTGTCTATATATATATATATATATACCACTGAAATAAAAGAGCCAGGATTTAAAACCACTTCTTTCTAAGTTTAAATTCTGAACTATTGACTACAATTCTATTATCACATTTAATTCTAATTGTCGGTAACCTCCAATTAGTTCTGAGTTTCTTTAGCACACGAAATATAATTACATATCTTGATGTTCCCAGGCCTCAGCCTTTCAGCTCCTATGCTGCACTGCTTACTTCAGTTTGAAGTAAAAAGTAAGACTATGTTGGCTGTTTTACCCAGCAAGGATATAGCATTCACCAAAAGAGCAAAGATTGTATTTCATAGCTATTATTCCCCTTTTCTGTTTTTCTGTGTATAAAAGGTATGGTCATGAACCTAGTGACTACTATATTAAATGCAAGTGTAGAGCTAGGAAGAATTAATTCACCATCATGTCATTAGTAGTACACCGTGTATCCCATTTCAGTGCAGGAAATGTCACGTAGATAATTGTTAACTAATTCTTCCATACAGAGACCCTCAATGTTACTTTCATATGACACTAAAATCCTTTAACTTTTGCACAGATTGTTTGAAAATAATATTGTGCTATTAATTATTGATAGCAATCTCAGCATCTTTCATCTATAAAGCCTTTTAATTCTAGCCAAAGAAAACGAAGGAGGTGAGAGTTCATGAAAATATTGAAACATCTATTATTCTAATTGCATTTTGAGAGAGACTCTGAGAAATCGAGCTCTTATCTTCTACCAGACAAGATTGTATATAAATCATCCTGGAGAGATGAGTGTGCAATCTCTACACTCTCTCAGACATTTGGTTCAACTACAACCTTCAAAAAGTTGTTATTTGAATCTAAACTATAACTTCTATATTCACGTTCCATGGAAGACAAACAAGTGTTACCTGAACTATCTTTTGGATTTGAATACACACTAAAATATATCATTAACAATAATATGTATTTCCAGTATGGGTGTATCCTGTAACATATTTTGTTTTGGAACTATGATTTTTAAAAATAATATGTCCACTTTTTTCTGAGAAACAACAATCCGACAAAAACAACAACAATGAAATAGTAGTAGGTAAACTGAAAAAGAATGCATAACTGGCAATGAAAATGAAGTGGTCATTATGTACTTTTTTTTTACTTTACTCTTTTGAGTCTGATAATGGTCTTTAGTGCAATTCAAATGAGCAAATTATTGTTAATGCAGAAGAGTATCCACTAGGAAAAACAGAAGTGATTGCATTCCCCATAGAGAGACCAGTAATGTTGCAAGTGAACTGCTTCCAAAATGTGTGGTAACGATTGACCTGAAATCACTTCTCTAAGTTATGTGAGTTGAGTTGCTATTGTCATTTGTTATTGCTAGAAATTAAGATTTTGTGACATTTTCCAATGATAATGTTCATTTAAAATGACTATTTAAAAATTATTGTCAAAGATATATGCATTTATTTTTAGCATGCTTCTGTGGCCTGACATAGAAATAGATGGGATTTAAAGGTAGATATGGGTTTTGTAAGATCGGCTATTTCAGTGGAAAAACTCAGGGCATCTGTCTTTTGCCTCTAGTTCTGTGATGTTCTCCACATTTCTTTCTTTCCTTCATTATTTGTTTTGGCTTTTTTTTCCCCATAAGGTTATAGATTTGAGCTAGATTACCTATTTGGCCCTCTTAAAAAATATTGCAATATGTACAGAGAGTAATTCAAACCATGCTCAACATTGTCCAAGATAAAACAAAACATTTTTTTCTGTAGCTTCCATTTTGTTAATGTCGCTGTGTTGTTACAACAGCACGAATGGACAATTCCTCATTTTTTGAATTTGTCCTCTAATTTACTTCTACCTGTCTTTGCTTATACTGTGCCCTTAAACTTAAAGAAGACTCTTTCCATGTAACACTGGAATTCATATTTATTATTCAAGATACAGGCCAAATGCACTTTCTTTCAAGCTCTCACATCGGAATTTTTCCAATTTAACAGACTATGAATGGCTCATTTCAAAATGACTTTTAAGGTGTGCCTTGGGGACTCCTTCACCTATCTTAGTATCCCCAGCAAAAATCCAGAGGACTTTAGGACCTAAAGACTCAAACCAAACAGGAAGTCAACACACAAGCAAAGCCCTTCAAAGCTGTACTAAAAATCAGATGATTTGAGTTCCCAGTTAAGTGATTTCTTTTGGCATTATGGTAGTCAGCTGAAAGGCAGTCTATAGTCATGTAAAATGATCC
This sequence comes from Colobus angolensis palliatus, assembly GCF_000951035.1. Lineage (NCBI taxonomy): Eukaryota > Metazoa > Chordata > Mammalia > Primates > Cercopithecidae > Colobus > Colobus angolensis. The sequence continues at coordinate 4,072,886 of NW_012114710.1, forward strand.
ACACTCAGGGTCTGTGCGCCTCAATTGGCCCTTTTGAGCATTTGATTCCCATTTAAAATGAATGATGTAATTCATGAGCAATTCAGTCTTCTCATCTTCACTGGCACTTATTTTCTGTTCTTAAGTAATAGTACGGTCACTAATAGCTTTATACAGAGCCTTCTTCATTACAGCAAGCATCACTTCCTGCGATGAGTGAGACTGTCATGGGGATTCAGAAGCACATCTGCATTGTACAGTTGCTGTTGCACTTGTCATTGAGTAAAAGGAAGCCTACAAAAAATAGAGAGTCTTGAAAAAGAGTATTCCTCCCTGTGATTATTATCTTGACTTCATGAAAAGATGCAGGAGTTAGTAAAGAGTTGTATGGAACCATATAGGAGTTGAGGGTTGGGGTGCAGTGTTAGCTTGTGTGTCCTTACTTTAACTTTCCTGAAATCATAAATCTTGCTAACCGCAGCCCATGGAAAAGTCTGAGAGTCTGAAATGTGTATGACGTTCTTATGCATGTTCTTCTATGTATCCTACTGAACACTACACATCAAGGCAAGGACCACTGTGTTCCCTCTGCTCTCCTACATATGAAAGGATCTCAATAATACTTGTTAAATACTTGTTAAATAAATAGATATTGGGGCCTTCCCTGTCAAATATTGGAAGTTAAATACAAGGTGCACAAATAAATCCTCTCACTCCTTGTTTTCACAATTAAACTATTGCTAGTAACTTTATGAATATCTATTACTACATAGTTGAGTTCTGTGGGGTGGTGTAAAACCTTGGCCACACAGGAGGAATTACCCGGAAAGCATTAAAAACTCTGATGCCAGGGTCCAAGTCCCAGAGATTCTGATTTAGTTAATCTGGAGTTCAGCTTGGGCATTTTTTTTAAATCTCTCTAGATGACTAATGCTTAGCCAAGGCTGAGAACCAAGGTAGAAGAGCAACAATAGCAAATAGTTCCAGGACGAAGGATCAAGGAAATTCAATACCATGAACTACCTGTGGGCAAAATCCTGTAGAGAACAAAGGATAAGTAAGGGCTCAAGACAGTTGCGATTTGGAATATGTATTGGACATGATTCATTACAAAGAATCTGTTACCTACTCTACTTTAACCTTGAGTTAAAGAGATACAAAGACTTGGCAGTTTTGCATCTTTTAGTGACGATTTTAAGACATTGGCTATTGTCCACCATACAGGAAAAAATACAAAGTTTCTTCAATTAAATGAAGGTGAGAAAGACCAAAGTATTCACTGAATCCCCTACCAATAAATTTATGTAAAAAGAGTCAGACAGCCACCTCTCAAACCCGAAATGTCAAGCTTGTAAAAATAGTATTCTTGGGAGTTATATTTGATCATTTGTTAAATATGAGGATATAAAATGTAGAAATCCATGTGTAATGCTTCAAATCCCTAATCTGGTTTAAAAGGTCAGTTGAAGCCTAAAAGGACTTGACATTTTACCTTTAAAAGTCTGACTTTTGGACTTAAGACTTAACAACATTTCAGCCTGAATGACCCGGAGGATAAATACAAAGCTGGTTTCAATTGAACTATTTAGAAAGCAGGGGATCTTCTAATTTGTAAGATAGCATTCAGAGAGCTTTTTCCATTAAGAACTCAATCGACTGAAAAATGATTTCCTTGGGTATTCCACAATCTTTCAATGCTTGTGTAAATTTTACGCAGGAGGTGGGTGGTATGTGAGGCTCAAGATATAAAACACCATGGTACAAAGGAAGAAAACCATCTTATGAGCCATAGAAAACTGGTGATCACCTATAAGCAATGCACAGTGCCTCTGTTTACTAGTTCTTCCCTCAGGTGAAACACAATTCACATACCAGGTATTCATTATGGTTTTATTTCTTGAAGGAAGTTCAGTGACTTTTGCAAATAATCATTATCATCAATTAATATTTGTTGAGCAGCCACTGGGTACATATTATAGAAAGGCTGGTAAGCTATTATACAACAAATGTCTTACTGTCGATTGTACTTTATGTACTTCTATTATATTTTCATAGGACCAAATTGCTGTCTCTAATTTATGTGTGGTTTGTGCTAAGATGTCACTCATGTCAAAGCAACCAAAGATTAGAGCTGTAATTCCTAGAAACGCTTTTGTGTATTATTTGTGTGTGTGCATGTGCGTGTAAAACACGAAACTTAGGTCAAGATTTATTGGGCCAATGTTTTGTTGTATTACTTAAAACAAATGATACATTTTACCTAATTGATAAGGCAGCAAACATTTTAACAAATAAAAATACATAGAGAATGAATCAAATATAATGATGAACTATTTCATATGTTTAGAATATTATCTTTTATGACATAAAAATGAAGTTCTTCTGAAGGGTTGGGATTTCTCTTATCTGCAAAGGCCACTTTAAATTAGAGCTTCCATGAGAGTATTTCTAAAGTTTATCCAATGACAGACCAGACCTACTGACACATTTCTGTCTTAGAGACACTTCAGGCTAGATTCTAAAACTGAAGAAACATTTCTTTTTTCTTACTTAGCACTATGTCCGTGTTAGAAGGAGAGTCTGATGTAGTCAAGATCCTAGGTAGCTTGCTCAGATCTCATAAGAAATGAAAAACACGAGGTCAGGAGATGGAGACCATCCTGGCTAACACAGTGAAACCCCGTCTCTACTAAAAAATACAAAAAACTAGCCGGGCGAGGTGGCAGGAGCCTGTAGTCCCAGCTACTCGGGAGGCTGAGGCAGGAGAATGGCGTAAACCCGGGAGGCGGAGCTTGCAGTGAGCTGAGATGGGCTCTCCAGCCTGGGCAACAGCAGAAGACTCCGTCTCAAAAAAAAAAAAAAAAAAAATGAAAAACAAATTTATATTTTTGTCAGACTCATTCTTTTAGTATCTCATTTATGACTATTTATTGAAAATGTGTTATATGTAAATTTCCATGATGGTCTCAGTGGAAATAAACAGATAACTCAAACACCTGTCCTGCCTTTAATGTGATTTCCCAAATCATGCTTTATAATTTTCACAGTACTTTTGTACTTTTAAATTCTATTAATATGGCAGCCCATTATATAAAAATACTTGTAGACATCTATAAACTTTCAAGCATGGAACGCTTGTAGAAAACTTTAATTTGTGAAAAGACAAATTACAGAGGTTGAGCTGGCCGATGTGAGGCTATCCTAAGTTTTCATGTTTAAATACTACATTTTCAGCTTTACAATAAAACAGGGGTAAGAGTGAAGCTGGAGTGCCATTCTTTCTTTAGGCTCCAGAGAGACAACCATCAATGGTGTGGAATTCATGATCTTTTCCTAGAAGTCATTCAGTGGAAATTGAGGTGGGCATCTAAACGAGAAGGAAATGCACAGACTGGTGTCCTTAATGGGAAACATCAGTCTTCCATCTCTTCTCAGTTTAATTCAGTAATTCAGATGCCAGCACGGAAGGAGGAATAGCAGATGTATAGAGGTGACCTGTTCTTACCTTGTTCAAGGCTTCAAATACGTGTGTCAACGGGTTAAAGGGAAGCACATGTTGGTAAATAAATCCCTAAGAAAGAAGTTGAACCAGAGCACATCAAATGCTATTTTTAAAAAATGATTATGTCAAAAGCAGCCAACTGGGGTAACAGAAATAAAGTCATTTTAATAGAACATTATCACAGGATCAATGTCTCCAACTTTGAAAAAATAACCATTTCCCCTTCACTTCAACAGATATTTTTGATAAATGCTTCGGCTTTACCTCAGTATTAATTTCCCAGACAGGTACTATTATGCTGTGACAACCTTCTATTCCATTGTCATTGTGTCAGGTTATGGAAAAGGATAATAAGTAGATATATTTGCCTTTAGAGTGTTAAAAAATAAATGGCATTCCTTTTCCTTATTTATCTATAGTATTTCTTAATTTCAGAGAATGGTCCTAGTGATAATTACTATATTTCTCCACTGATAGAAAACTGGAGCATATGTTACTAATAGTGCAATCATATATTTATGAATTGTTTTCTTCTATAAATATAGAAATTTAATAATCATCATTAAGATTGCTGAATTCGTGAAAATTTGATAACCCATTAGCCCTTTGAGTAATCTGGTCAGTTGTCTCCCAATTAAATAATATAAAGAGATTTTAGAAGTTTTTCTCATAATCATACAACTAATAGGCAATTTTTGTTATCTATGGTCTACAGGTTCCACGTCATAAAGTTCTCTCATTTTGTTTCTAACAGTTTCAACAAAGAACAATATCAAGACAGTACAAAACAACCCTCAAGTTACTATTTAGTGTATATCTAAAAGTTACTAAATAAGTAAACTAAGTAATTGAGGGGGCAGGGCACAGTGGCTCATGCCTGTAATCCCAGCACTTTGGGAGGTCAGGGTGGGTGGATCACCTGAGGTCAGGGGTTCGAGACCAGCCTGTCCAACATGGTGAAACCCTGTTTCTACCAAAACCACAAAAATTAGCTGGGCGTGATGGCGGACACCTGTCATCCCAGCTGCTCTGGAGGTTGAGGCAGGAAAATCGCCTGAACCCAGGAGACAGAGGTTGCAGTCAGCAGAGACTGTGCCACTGCACTCCAGCTTGGGTGACAGTGGGAGACTCCATCTCAAAATAATAAGAGAGGGGTATGACAACTGTTATGTCCAACAAATAGTGTTTGGGGTTCAGGGTATTTTTCTGTTATATAGTTGAAAAAAATGAGCAAGAATATATGTGTGTGTGTATGTGTGTGTGTGTGTGTGTGTATGTGTGTATGTGTGTGTGTGTGTGTATGTGTGTGTGTGTGTGTATGTGTGTGTGTGTGTATGTGTGTATGTGTGTGTGTGTGTGTGTGTGTGTGTATGTGTGTATGACTGGAATTTAAATTTGGGAAACATCTTGGAGAGTAATTTGGCAATTTATAGTATATTAAAGATATGCATACTATCAAATACTCTATAAAGGTTAAAATTAACTAGATACACACATTTTAAAGCTAATAGATTTTAAAATCATGTGTAAAAAATCAATGCAGAAGCACAACAATAGAAATTCTACTTAGTTATTTTTAAAGAATACAAAATAGTACTTTTTTTTTATGAATGCATTTTAAAAAATAGCCTGAAATGATGCATACCTGGAATGCTGCATTCTAATTTCAGAAAAATAGTTAATTCTCAAAGGGAAAGAGATAATGTGATTGGTGATGATAAAAGAAATTCAACATCATTTAAATATTTATTCTTTAAAGAAAAAAAGTTATCAATGAAATCAAACAAAATATTACTGTTTGCAATTGTTTCTGTAGCAAGCACATGGATGTTTGTTAAATTACTGCTTGAATTTTCTTTTATGCTTTAAACATTTTTGATAATAAAAATACTTTGGTTAACTGTACAAGTTGCATCTTTTTCTATGCATTCACCACTAGTGCATTCTCCAGGTTGAAGTATATTTCATTAAATGAATATTCATTGAACAGTGGCACTTCTCCAAGTGCAGGGCTGCATTCTAGATAGTCAAAGTCAAATAAGATACTCTCAATACCTTATAGTCTAGTTAATGAATCATATAAAAACCCTTTACCATTCCTTAACATTCTTCCTAAGTTTAGCAGTAGTAGTTTCACTTGGTTTGGAAATGCACCATCATCTACTAAAAATACCTGCATTATCTTTCTGTATGTATCTCTGCTAATTAAATTTGTTAAATTAGAGCTTTGCTAATTATTAGAAGTTACACTAATAGAAAGTTAGATTCCTTTGTGTGTGTAGGATTCACTTAGAACATTGCAGCCTCAGAGCCTTGAATTAGTGATTCCTTATCTTCTGGGCTTCATACATCAGAAAAAGCATCAAAGAATATAGACCACTTAAAAGAGAGTGGTTACATATATTTTGCTCTCATAATATTGCCATCTACTAACACTGTCATTTCATAGAAGAAATGATATTTTAATACAAAAAATATAGAAATATAATCACTTAAACTAAATGAACTTGGCTTTCTGATAAATTTGCTACATTGTCCTTTTATCTTTTTTTTTTTTTTTTAACTTTTGCAATGTGTCAGTAAACATTTTATCATGGGCTCAGCCTAGCCTTTGAAAACTGCTGCCCTAGATCATCCCCATGCTCCCGACCTCCACTAACCACACTGAATTTGTGAAATGTTGGTAAATACATTTTCAAAAGGCCTCTAGCTGGTATGAGAGGGATCTCCTCTGCTGAACACTGACAAAATTGTTATAATGCTTATATGCATGCTTATCAGTGAAGGGAGAGGAACTTAGAGGGAGCAATTATTTCAAAAGATACATGCTTTAGTTAAAAGCTAACACTGATGAAAATAATAACACTTGGAATTTGTACAAGGCTTTTATTGTTCTAAGACACCCACACATTTTCTCTTTCTAATGCACAGTGCTGATGGCAAAGTCAGAGAGGAAAAGAGAGCCAGTGGAATCCCCTGAAGTATTGGGAATCAGGCTAGCCTAGTATCTACACTGAGCTGTATTCAGAGTCCAGGAACCAGAAGAAACTTAGAAAAAACACTACTCCAATCTTACGTACAATTATTTATAATATATTTCAAAATCATAGCAACTTTCTTTTTTACTTCTTAAAAATTTTTATTTATTATTATTTTTATTATACTTAAGTTCTAGGTATGTGTGCAAAATGTGCAGGTTTGTTACATATGTATACATGTGCCATGTTGGTTCATAGCAACATTTCTTAAACTATTTTCCCTTTCTCCCCAATTCTCCATCTCATAGCTTCTCCTTAGCCTTTCACCTGGACCCTCTTGCCAATTTCTCTTGCACATCTTTCCATGGTTCCCTCTCTCTCTCCATCCTAACTCTCATATGTACAACATCTTAGCCTCCCTGAGTTCTTTAAAACGTCCTCTCTACTTTCCAATTATCCAGATTTTTCTCAATAAAGTCTAGACTAGAACAAGCAATCTAGAATCCTTGCCCTTTTCCTCTTTCCTTCCTATTTCTGTATGTCTCTTTCCATTCTCGTGATTCAGCATTACAAAATGTCTGAATATCAGGCCAGCAAATCCCAGACTCTCCTTAGGAGAAAAGAGGAGCAGGGATGGTAAGTAGCAAGACAAATTTTTTTTCTCTAATGATCAAGAAGGGGGAACATTGGGGAAGGCTGGTAGCATGTTAGTAAAAGTTGTCCGGATCATAAAAGACCATAAAAGAGATAAGGGAGATAAAACAAAATGAAGAAGGTATTGGCATGTTAGGGCACATTTCTAAAGGTGGAATATCTGCCTGCCCCACCAAGAAGTGATTATGGTTGGACGCTCCTCTGACACATACGTGGGTAAAGGCGGTCAGAGCCATTGCCCAGCAGATGAACTTATTCCCAACATAACAATTCGCCCCTTTGCATTTGAACAACCGAACCAGAACCCTGCCTCCCTGACCCGCATGATTTAAATCAAACCTTCAATTAGGAAAATCATAGCAGTTTGGTGTCTTTGACATGTCCCTGTTTGTTTCCTATTCTACCAGTGGTGAAAACATCCATGGAAAAGCCATGGGATGTGAATAATTAATACTGAAAACAACAAGGCAGGCAGACTCTGCTTATTCAAGATTATTGGTGCTGTGGCTCTATTTAAAAATCTGATAAAAAGCTGTGGAATTTCCACTGTATAACAGATCATCGATGCCGGACAGGGATTGCTTTCATTTATTTCCCAGTTTTCCAGAAGGGCACATATTACCAAGATTTTTATCCCTTCTGGGCTTCCATTGCCTCATACAGATAAAGAAGTGGAGCTGGGTGATTTCTGATTTCCCTTCAAACGCCAGTGTTTAATGACTAGGAACTTAACAGTTTTTTATTCTCCAAAATTATTAACCACAAAGGTGCAGGTAAATAGACGTAGTTCTAAAGCTGGTCATAGTCCTAAACGCAAAGGATACAAACTATGTGAAAAGCAGAAGAGAAAAACATTCAGAAAATCTTCATCCAAAACCAAATGACGTAATGATAATATGTAAGTTTTTCTTTGGTCAACTGTCTTTGTAAAGGATCCTTCACGAAACCAACCACCCAAGTTTCTCATCCTGTTTCTTCTGGATGCGGTAGGCTGAATTGCTGTAGGCGCTTCCTCCAGATGCATTACATTTTAAAGCACTTACTCTCAGGAACTTTTTGAAGTTCGACTGGTACTACTTTACTCATTGACTCATGTTTAGATTACAGAAACAAATGATCAAGCTGAAACTCATTCTGAAACAAAATTCCTTTTCCCCCCACAATATAGTACATAAACTGAGCTGCAGCCTTTGCATTTTTCACCATCTGGCCCACAGTGTGAGATGATATTAGTAGCATGTCAGGGAATTTTTTCCCCTTCTCCTTTCAAAAAAAAAAAAAGAGGAAAAGAAAAAAAAATAATCCTAATCTATAGTATGAAGAGTATTAAATGAAACATCTGCCTCGCTGAATGAGTAGATGAACTTTGCAGTCTGCAAGCTGCTGGTGTTTGTCAAGTACATGTTTACATTGCTGACTGCTGTAAATTTTCAAGATGGTGACATGAAATTGGCTTACTAAAATATCTTATTCAAGTCTCTTAAAACACATGTTTCATTTTATTTTTTTGTCATTTTTTCCCTTTAATGTCCTTATTCTTGATGAAAGGCATTGCTGTTTGAAACAGTGAGAGGTTGCTGAGATTCTAGTCAAGCTGAAGCCCGGAGTAGTTAAAGAAAAATTACATAATAAAATCTGCCAAGAGCTAGCATGAACCTCTTGCTAATGTAGAGCTATAATCCTGGATGCTAAAAGATATCAATAGGAGTCATAGGATTTAGGCAAATTCAGCGAAAAAAGGGACAAGATGATGCCTTTAATATTTTAAAGGAAAGTTAATTTATTTATTTAATTTAAAAAATTGATATATAGTAGTTGTACATATTTTGAAGGTACAGATAATATTTTTGATACCTGTATACAGTGTGTGATGATCCAATCAGGGTAACTGGGATATTCATCCCTGAAAACATTTATTTTTTTCTTTTTGTTGGGGACGTTACAAATCCTCTCTTCTAGCTATTTTTGAATAAACAACAAATTTTAACTATACATTCCCTAGTGTACTATCGAATACTAAAAGTTCTATCCAACTAGCCTTCTATCTAACTGTATTTCTGTACCTCCTAAACAATTTCTCTTCATCCCCCTTTCCCTCTTCCCTTCCCAGCCTCTGGTAACCAACATTGTATGCTGTACTTCCATGAGATTCAGTTTTTTCACTCCCATGTATGGGTGAGAACATGCAACATTTGTCTTTCTGTGTCTGACTTATTTCATTTACCAAATGACCTCCAGGTCCATCCATGTTGCTGCAAATGGCAGGATTACATTCTTGTTATGGCTGAATAATATTTCATTGTGTATATGTACCACATTTTCTTTCTTCATTTATCATTGATGGATACTTAGGTTGGTTCCATGAAAGTTATTTTATTAAACAATATTTATTGGATTGTGGATTATAAACTTTATTAGAGTCGGTCCTACCCAGTGAATGAGGATCAACAGGAGAACATTTCTCAAAATTTTTCTAAAATATTATCATTTCAGACAAAATACCATGTAACCAAATTAAGAATTTGATATTCATTGAGAAGAGGTATAAGTTTCAAATTTCTTTCTTTCTGTAGTGTAAATATCCCATTTTTCCCTATCAACACTATTGTCAACACACATACTAAAAACAAACATTTTTTAAAAACTTGTGGAATATTGGGAACTTAGAATTGCTTATGCAGTCTTCCCTCCAGAATGGTTGATAAACCTATATTAGTCTTGGGGGGAAAAGGTATTGTGTTACAATATAAGATCCAGAGAATAAATTAAAAGTAAAATTTTAATGACATAAAGAGACATTTAGTCACACTCATTACACTTTCCATCTTTAATGTAGGGAAGGCTGACCTACCAATTTATTTCCAATAAAATGTAATTCCCTGGAAAAGACTTTTTAAAACCAGATGTGCATTATTTAGCATCTACTGCTGCCATAGTGTTTCTGCACTGTCTTCTAGACAAGGAGAAGTGGGTTTAATTTCTACTGCCTCAACTAACTTCTTTCCTTCCTTTACAAAACACAATCCCGGCCTTATATCTGATATAAGTAAGTAAGCAAGCAAATGTAATACAGAAGAATATGGGTTGCAATGAGAATAATTGCACGGGACTGTGGGAGCCCACAGGAGAGGGATTTAGTCTAGACGTGGAGGTCAGCGAAGGCCTCTAGGAATAAGCAATATCTAAACAGGAACCCAGGGGTCAAATGAGTTAGCCAATCAAAATGTTGGAGTGGAAGAGAAAAGCTCCCGGGCAAAGGTTTAGTTCAAAGGAAGCATCAAGAAAGAGTGTGAATCATTGAGAGATCTGCAAGCAGTGCAGTTGTAGCATACAGTGAACGTGGAGGAATTGCAGGGGATACATTTAGAAAGCTATCTAGGGACTGGGTGAAAGACCAGACAAGTCTTGTCTTCTAGAGTTTGGGTTTTATACAGAGAGAAATGTACAGCAATTCAGAAGTTTTAATTTGGGGAATCATGGAATCAGACTTTTCCATTACGGAAACTACCTTGGTGGCTCTTTCCTGGGGGAGAATAGTTTAAAAATCAAGCAGCAAGACTTAGAAGCGGTGGGAACATCTAGGAGGCCATTATAGTAATTCAAATGGGAAGGACGTAGACATAAAGTTGGAAATGGTATGACTGGAAAAAGATGGGGCAGTACTGAGCCATCTGAAGGAGTCTGTGTTTGTAGAAATGATTGCATTGGTACATTAAAACAAAAAGGGAGAAAATAAAGATTTGGTGTCACCCTTGTTTTGTTGCTATTCCAATGTCATTGCTACTTCTCCCTTGATCACTGAATGACTTCTTGAAGCTGAGGAGAGGCACATCAGAAACAAGATTTAAAATAAGACTATACTGCAGTGAAAACCAAGACTTGGGCCAAACTCACTCAAACCAAACGGCCTAATAACTACGAACCCCTGTGTACTCTTCCCACATTTCACCTGCCCTTCAGGTCCAGCTCAGATGCCATTCTATGTTCTGCTATTCAGAGCAAATCATTCTCTCAACCTCACAGCTAATAATTTTTAGCATGCACTTTATTTTTTTATATTTAATTTGGCTATTGTGACATGTTTGTATTTCCCATAAGACTGAGAGATTCCCTGGGGCAGAGATCCTGTCTTTATATTCCCTACCCACCTCCCCAGCAAGCCCCTAGCACAGGGACTTGCACATAATAGATGCTCACTATATATTTGCTGAATTGAATTTTTCATGTTCCCTTAGACCACATGTTTCCACAGCTGTTTTCAGAAGCAGATTGCTCCTTGCCTTTTTTTTTTTTTTTTTTCATCCAGGAGGCTAACAAGCAGAGAACTAAAATTCAGTACTGTGACAGATGTGATGTTGCCTAGGACAATGGCAAGAGCAGGCTAAACTTGTGTATAAACTAAGAGATGTCATCTACTCACACAGGATTAATTTTTTATATTCTTGAAAAGTGATGCTGCTGGGAAATTTGAACCTAAGTGAAGCAACGAAAGAAAAGGGAGTTACAAATTAGTAGCCAATGATTAAAAAAAATGACATTTATGTGCACTGTATGTTTTTCTTTCAAGAGTAGGTTTGGTATATATGTTTCTTCGGTTCTAAGACACCACTATTAAAATAATGGCTTAGTCTCTGCATATGTGTGTAAATGCACTAAAACACCGTATCCACTCAACACAGAAGATCAAAGAGAGGCAGAAGAGCCAAGCATTCTGCTTCTTCTTTAAGTTAACCTGTTGCCAAATTTCATAAAAGTGTATGTTTTTCTTCACTTTAACCAGTAACTTACAGACTCAGAAAATACTTTGAAAGTAGTCTCAAGCATCTGGTGTTTTCATTTAATGTTCCACAGATTCCTACAGGTTCTAGAGAATGTCCTCACAAGCATCCAGGGGAGGGGTGAGCTGCCTTAGACAGAGAACACTTTGGGATCCCACCTATGCTTCAACTAGAGTATTTAATTTTCATCTTGTTCCTCTGTTCCTTTGGAAAAATAATTTTGGGGCTAAAGAAAACCTAGACCCAAACTTAAACTGACTCATTTACTGATGGCAATCTTGAGATTCAGAAAGCATTGTATTAAGAGTCTGTAGCAGAAAAATCTAAATTCATATCCCAGCACTACTGCTTGCCAGGTGTCTTCGTTTGGGCTGCTATAACAAAATACCATAAACTGGGTGGCTTATAAAACAACAGACGTTTATTTCTCACAGTGCTGGAGGATATAGGAAGTTCAAGATCAAGGCACCAGCAGGTTCAGTGTCTGGGGGAGGGCCTGCTCTCTGACTTACAGATGGTGCCTTCTTGCTGTGTTCTCACATGGTAGAGGGGGCAAGGCAGCGCTCTGTGGCCTCTGTTACAGCAACACTAATCCCAAAGGCCCAGCTCCTAAGATAACCTACCAAAAGCCCCATTTTTCAAGACCAGTATATTGATGATTAGGTTTCATTCAATATACGAATTTCCAGGAACACAAGATTCAGAACACAACAGTAATGAGGCAAAGATCAGGTAAGAGTCAGGCAAGTGACCCTTAAAATGCTACTTGACCTCTTGGGACTTTGGGATCTTTATCTGCACAATGGGTTTCTGAAAGGATTAAATGATTGAATGTCAATAAAGCCTTTTTCACAGTAACTGACTATGACAAATGTTCAACGAATACAGATATTGGTAGGAGTGGTAGTAATACCAGCAGAACTTTAGCTAGAACCCAGTTGTTTCTACTCTCCACCCAATATTTTTGCCTATGTGCCTCAACGAACCAATCAACAAACACTCTCTGCGTTACGATCTATCTAAAGGATAAATAAAGTGAAGGGAGTCATTTCAGGGAAAGTGATACATTTTATTGTCTTCTCAGTATATGTCTGGACTTTAAGGAAAGAAAGAAGCTTGACTGGGGTATGTAATATATATAACTTCTTATTCTAAGGAGTAAACATTTTTGAATAATATACAGTTAATTGGGTGGCAGATGTAAATGAGTTACTTAGAAAACCTACTAAATTGTACCAGCACCGACTGACACAAAGTGTGTCTATTAGCAAGAGCTTATATTTTGTTCTCCAGGAAAATAACTCACAATGTTAATAAAATAAAATATGTAAAAAATGATTAAGAAATCAAGGGCTTTTCTTTGTCTTTAATTTAATTTTAAAATAATTCGTTGTAATCAGTTCATTGCCATGCCTTCTTCCCACAGCATTACAACGTTGCTTCATACTTGGTTAAAATGATTCAGGATTCCTGAGACAGTTTTGATTTGGGAAGAGTAATTTTGAAAGATCTGGAAACCCAAAATTTATGCTTGATTCTCTTCTGGATTACGGGTATGACTTCTGTTCGTTTTAACAAGAGGTGCCTAATATTACTTCAAAAGTGGATTTAGCCATATAAGCATAGAGTCCTTTAGCAATTTGATGAAGAAATATTCACTTAACCTCACATTTTTAAGGCTTAGGGGTGTTTTGCATATCATATTTAAAAAGAAACTGTTTTAGAGAAACTACCTTAATACTTTGAGTGAAATATATATAATTTTTCTTTCTCCTTTTTCCCAAGGAGGGAAAAAGCCCAGAAATTTGTTGACTTTATCTATAGTTAGGAATAAAATTGGTATAATTAGGCTTTAATCATATAATTAAGTTTTAATTGGTATAATTATTTTTATATAAAACTTCACATTTCTTTTACTAGGCACCAAAGTATTTTTAAGAATATTGTTTTGAAAGACTTACCTTCACTAGAAATTTAAGGTGAAGAGTAAAGATCAATGGTTCTATGGTTTTCTCCACAAAATCATTTGTTTTCTGATATTCTTTTGTCTGTGATCACTAAGAATGATTGAAGTTGCCAAATAAAACTAGGGCCTGTTTCACTGTTAATTCTGGCTTCGAATTTGCCTGATGGGTCCTCATTTCCAGACACAGTCACCTCATCTGTAAAATGGAATTATTTTCAATTTTGATGATTTTAGTCATTTAATTCAATATTACATTTGAAAGTTTGGTCAAAATCAACTATAACAAACACACATGATTAAATTTTATTTTTGGCGTGAAATTTCATTTATATGTAGAATCTAAAAAAGTCAGACTCATAGAAACAGAGTAGACTGGCGGTGACCAGGGATTTGGTTCATGGGTGGTGGAAGTGGGAGCTGTTGACCAATGTGTACAAACTTTCAGTTATAAGATGGGTAAGTTCTAGAGATTACAGTTAAGTATTGTGTAGTTGAACTCTGTGAAGAGGGTAGGCCTTAAGTAGTCTTTCCAACCCCCCTCAAATGGTAACTATGTAAGGTGACATATATGTTAATTAGCTTTATTGCGGTAATAATTTCACAATCATACATATATATCATACATGTTGTATACCTTAATATTTATAATTTTTACTTCTATATTATACCTCAGTAAAGCTGGTGGGACAACAAACAAACAAAACAAAACAAAACACCACAAATACCGATCCAAAATCAAGTGCGTGACTGAGCACTGTCCCTGAAGCTTCAGCAGTTGACAAAATAGACAAAGCGCCTCTACCTCCAGCATGAAACATTCTGGTAGTGTAAGAGAAAATTAATAATATAATAGTAGACAGTCAAGCAGTCTGAGGAAAAAGAAATCAGAGTAAAATGATAAAGGAGTGGCAAACTTCATTTCGTGAAACAAAAATTAATTCCAGATGGCTTAGCCAATTAAATTTTACAAATAAAAAGCTGTAAAAAAATCTGTAAAATGCTGGCAAATGTTCCTGATCTTTGAATGTGCAATGTCTTTATAAATACAAAACAGGTAAAAATCCATAACTAAAGAAATCAACATGTTGGACTATATAAACATTAACAACTTCTCTCCACTCAAGAAATTAATAAAACTAAAATGCAAATGGAAAAATGGGAAATACTTGCCACCCTTAGGAAAACGAGTTAGTATTAAAATATAAAGAACACACCAATCAATGACAAAAATATTCAGTGTAACATAAATAGCTACTAAACTAACGATATGACAAAAACTAACTTCCTAGCATTGAAGATATGAGAATCAAAATAACTTCATATACAAAAAAATGTAAAAGTATAAACTGCTGGTAAGGCTGCAATAAGATGGACAATTTTATATAAGATAGAAGTGTGAGTCAGTGTCTGTGTCCGAAAATGAAAAGTGCTGTCTTTGAAGAATTCTAAACAAACTCATTTTCTTTGGCCCGGTAAGACAAGTTAAGTAATACTAATTATGTGAAAAATCACCATGAAACTACTGGGAGAAAGCCCATCAAAATTTAGAAGTATTCATTGCTGGATTATAGGATTTTTGGGGATTTTAACTATCTTCTTTGTACATTTTTGTACTTTTTAATATTGTCTGCCAAGAGTGTTTTATTATCAGAAAGAACAATAGGCAATAGAGAAAAGGAAATGAAGAAGTAGAAGCAAGGATAAAAGAATGTTAGAAAGAGAGTTTTCTTGACTTATTTTTTTGCTTATCTATTGAAACCTCAACCATTTTCTTCACAAATCAGAGATACATGTATTGTGAAAAGAATGGCAAAATTTCTGAGAAAAAGTAAGACCCAGCCAAGAAATCACACTTTGAAAGGTAATTAACAGTACAAAGATCACGGCTATCCCCTTGAGCTAATTTTGTGGATTACTCCTGAGCGTAACTATGTATCACAGAAGAGCCCTTCTGAAGAAGGGGTAATGAGGGAAATCTCTTTGTAGGATTTCAGCTCTGTTTTTCTCATTGCTTAAACTTGAAGGTTTCTGGAAAAATATTCAAGCAGATACCCTTGCATTCATGTTCTATCAACTTAGAAAGATCAGGCATTTGTTAGTATGTGTGTTAATGGTGATGATGATTTACTCTTTTTATTTTGGAAAAATCCTACCTGAATTCTCCCATTAGCCTCGGGATACAGCTAGTATGTCACGGATATTTTATCAGGTCAGTGAGGAGTCTGGATTTCTTGACCGACACTTCATTTAAACAGGTTCGTTAGTAGTAGTAAACAACCTTTTGAATTGGTTCCTCCCAGGGTAAAGGTGTGGCACAAAATGAAAAACTCATTCATATATTCACTTTCACCACATAAGAGAACATTTTATTATTCGTTTTATTTTAGAATCAACTAGGAATGGTCTGGCAATTATACACGGAAACACTCTGAATGTGCCCAAGAATAAACACAGCTTTCATATAAAATACTGGTTTGGTTCGTATAGACCTTAGGCTACAATGCAAAAATGAATAAATGCTGTTTCAACCTAATACACGGTCAAAGAAACACCAGAGCTGGAGGGTAGTTAAAGTGGTAAAAACAGATTTTATTTAGGTTTATCACATTAGAGGAAAAGAGACTTCAGAGGAGAAAGAGGCTCAGCTCTGAATATAACATGGGCAAGTAGCAATTTTTAGCCATGGAGCAGTGAGGGGTCACTGGATAGAAAGATAGGAGAAGTATCAGAGGTGAGGAGAATTTTGGCGAAACTGAAGTAACAGGATTCTTGGTGAAGACAAGTCAGGGTGATCAGACATCATCTGGGGAATAGTAAAGAATGAAGAACCCAGTGAGATATCAAGGGGTTATCTGATATGGTGGAAGAGAGGGTTCTTGCTAGAACTTAGCAGGGTTTTCACTAAAACTGAATTTTACAAGCAAGTGCACAGATGGGCCTAGGAGAAGGTTTTAGGAGTGTGACTAAAGCTTGGTCAAGCAAAGAATCTTTGTCTCTACAAACATACTTGAATGAAGGCTTCTAAACAGTTTAGAAAGTTTTTTTTTTTAAGTGTTTAAAGTGTTGTCTTAACACTTATTATTGTAAGGTGTTCAATAATGCATATTATGCTGTTAAACAATAAAACATTGATAGAAATATATTCTAAAGCACAAAGTATTTTATCATATGAAAACCTCTATTTGTATTTCAGAACCTTGAGGATCAATGCTGTCCCATGTGTTTGAGATTTTTGAGGCAAGTATCTGTGGTACTTGCTTTAGACAGAGTCTTTAGTCTGAGGGAGCCTTTCTGCTACAACATGGCCTCTGGCTAGAAGTCTCAGAGAAGGCCAAGATTACTGATTTGGATATTATTTGTTTTGAAACCCTTACATAACTCTATTTTAACTATTGAAATTGTAATTGTGATTGCCTTATAATAGGGAAATTAAGATTTCAATTACTGAATCTCTTTCAATTAATCAGGGAAAATTAGTGGTGAGGAATAAACTGGTCTACCATGAGCAAACCTTTTAAGCTAAGGACTCTGTGTTGAACTTTCCTTTCATCACTGCTGTTCTATCTCCCATCATACATTCTCTACATCATTCATATTTCTGATTCAATTTTCCTAGTTTTCACATGGCTTATAGCAGTAACTTTTAACATTCTTCTGAAGCATACTTGTTCTTCAAGGGTAAGAGTTTTTGTCTGTTTTGTTCATTTCTTTCTTGTGAGTGCCTGGAACACTGTAGGAGTTGTTAAATTAATGAGTAAAGTTTAACATAAACATTGAAATAGGAGATAAATCAACTGTTTTATCCCCATTATCTGTAAGGAATTTCTGCCTTCAAGACAATAAATTGCACAATGTAAAAGCTGTCAATTTTTGTTAGAAAATCAACCAAAATTAATACTCTTAGGTATGATTTGATAAATATATGTAACTTTTCAAATATGACATTCTTAATTACTTGTTAACAAAATAAATGTTATAATATATTTTACAACTACATGTTTTGGAAAGCAATCTATGCAAAGACTAAAATTAGATTAGAATGCTAAACTGTTATGAGAAAATTCTCAATTTTATGAATCCCTCTGCCAGCCATTATTCCCTTCAAATTATGAGAGTTAGATAAAGCCCCTGATACTTGCTACCCTGAAAACTTAATGTTTCTCTAGCAGCTTGCACACATAATATTAGACAGTAAATATTTCACTAAGGACATAGTTTTCTTAGCAGGCTCCAATCAAGTGGCTTCTGCATTACTAGTTTATCTATAAGACACATTATGAGAAACCTCTTCCTTGTACAGGAATTTTTCTGTATTGTTTATATAAGTATCACAGAGCGATGTGCTTGATATAGGTTGTTTCAGTTGGAAAGAACTCTGCCAAAGAAAACAGACAGGCAGCTGTTTGCATAGTGCATAAAAAATTTTTTTGTTAAATATGGCCGCACCTGTGTAAACACAAACTTTATTTCCAAGAAGTACCCTTGCAGCTGCAAAGGCTTCCAGACGTAGCCAGAGCAGTTATTTTTATTATACCATGTAATGTATGTAATAGGTTTTGGTCAGTTGTCAATCTCAAAAATCATGTAAGAAGGTTCATTTATTTTAATATAGACATTTTATTGTATTTTTTCTAAAAATTTAATATGAAGTTGACTTTATTTCCTATTTATGCTTCATATTGACTTAATTATATAAGTTTAAATTAATCAAAAATAATGCTCTAATCCTGCAAAGCACACGAGAGAGAGCAGTTTTCCTCATTTATTCATTCACTTACACTTTCTATTATTTTCCCCAAGCAATAGGCCAAGATAGAATAATCCTTTTTATTGATACATAATAATTGTACATATTTATATGGTAGATGTGATATTTTGATATGTGCATACAGCATATATCTGTGATGATATTGGATATGTAATGATCAAATTGGGGTGATTGGTATATCCATCACCTCAAATATTGATCTTTTTTTGTGTTGAGAACATTCCAAATCTTCTCTTCTAGTTATTTTGAAGTATACAATAAATTATTGTTCACAATATAAATCTGTATAATGTGTATAACATTCATATAACAGTATTAAATTTAGAATAGAATGGTAAACTTTTATGAAAAAATTTTCAATTTTATGAATCCCTCCACCAGTCATTGTTCCTTTCAAATTACTAGAGTAAGATAAAGCCCCTGAGGGCTGCTACCCTGTAAACTAAATGCTCTAGTGTGCAATAGAACACCAGAACTTATTTCTCCTATCTAATTGTAACTTAGTCCAGTATCTCCTTATACTCTCCTCTTCCCTCTCCTTTTAAGCCTCTGGTAACCACCAATCAACTCTCAGTCTTCATGTGATTCATGTTTTTATTTCTCATATATGAAAGAGAATATGCCGTATTTGTCTTTCTTTGCCTGGCTTATGTCACTTAATAGAATGACCTCCATTTTCATCCATGTTATTGCAAATGACAGTCTTCATTCTTTTTAACAGCTAAATAATATTCCACTGTGTTTATAAACCACATTTTCTTTATCCGGTCATCCACTGATGGACATGTAGGTTGATTCCATATCTTGGTGACATGGTTTGGCTATATCCTCACCCAAATCTCATTTTCAATTCCCATGTGTTACGGGAGGGGCCAGTGGAAGGTAACTGAATCATGGGGGCAAGTCTTTCCCATGCTGTTCTCATGACAGTAAATCTCAGGAGATCTGATGGCTATCCTAAAGGGGAGTTTTCCTGCACAAGCTCTCTTTTTTGCCTCCTGACATTCATGTAAGGCGTGACTTGCTCTTCTTTGCCTTCCACCCTGGTTGTGAGGCTTCCTCAGCCACGTGGAACTCTCAGTCTGATTAAACCTCTTTCTTTTGTAAATTGCCCAGTCTTGAGTATATCTTTATCAGCAGTGTGAGAACAGACTAATACACTTGGAATCAACTATCATGAATAGTGCTGTGACAAATATGAGCGTGCAGATATCTCTTTAATATACTGGTTTCCAATCCAGCAGTGGGATTGCTGGGTCATATCATAGTTCTATTTTCAGTTTTTTGAGGTACCTCCATACTGTTTCCCATACTGATTGTACTAATTTACATTCCCACCAACCATATATGAGAGTTCTCCTTCTCCATATTCTCACCAGCATCTGTTGTCTTTTGTCATTTTGATAATAGCCGTTTTAACTGAGGTGAGATGATATTTCATTGTGGTTTTGATTTGCACTTCCTTGATGATTGGCAATATTGGGCATTTTTTTCATATATCTGTTGGCCATTTATATGTTTTCATTTGAGAAATATCTATGCAACTTATTTGTCCTGTATTTTTATTGTTGTTGTTTGTTTTGTTTTGTTTTGTTTTGACAGGGTCTAACTCCATTGCCCAGGCCAGAATGCAGTGGTGCAATCCTGGCTCACTGCAAACTCTGCCTCCCCGGCTCAAACGATCCTCTTGTCTTGGCCTCCCAAAGCCTGGAATTACAGACATGAGCCACTACACTCAACTATTTGCCCATTTTTAATCAGATTATTTGATTTTGTGTGTGTGCTGTTGTTTGAGTCCCTTGTATATTTCTTACATAATCTGGTTATTAAGCCCTTGTCAGATGGATATTTTGCAAATATTTCCTTGCATTCCATAGTGGTCTTTCACTCTGTTGATCATAAGAAATATAATAAATTTTACATTACTCATTGATACACATCATATTATTTCAAAAAGTCTGTACTTTTATGTCTGTAGGTGACTCTAATTACATGACAGAATTATAACAATGAGAGGGCCCAACAAAAGTGAGGATGTTTCCTTCCCCTACAGTGCTGTCTAAGGACTCACCAGGATTTTCTTAAACTTCACTTACATGCAGTGAGTTTTGTATCAATATTAAGTTATATTGAAATATTAGTAAATTACTCTGATTTTCAAGATTACCACATTTATTTACTGAACCTAGTTTAAGTACCACGCTTTTAAATGTGTGATTTTGTCCTTTGTACATATTTTTGCAAACTTTATGTTGAGGTATAGTGACAAGTAAAAATTGTATATATTTAAGGTATACAATGTAATATTTTGATATGTCTGTATACATTTTGAACTAATTATCAAGTGAATTAACATATCCATCACATCACATAGCTACCACTATTTTGTGTGTGCATGTGTGTGTGTGGAGGGGGTGAGAACACTTAAGATTTACTCTGTTAGCAAATTTCACATATACAATAAGTTATTAACTATTGTCATCATTCTTTACATTACATTCCCAGGATTTATTCATCCTGCATAACTGAAACTTTGTACCCTTTGACCAATATCTCCCAATTTTTACCGACTGCTAGGCCTTGACAATCATCATTCTACTCTCTGCTTTTATGAAATTAGCTATTTTAGAGTTTACCTGTAAGTAAGATCATGCATGAAATATCTTTCTGAGCCTGGCTTATTTTACCTCATACAATGTCTTCTGGATTCATCCATGTTGTGTGAAATGGCAGAATTCCCTTTGGTTTTTGCAGATGAATATTATTTATCAGATAGGTAGGTAGGTAGGTAGATAGACAGATAGAGAAAATATTCAGGTACCAATTTTATTCTTCTATATGTGGGCCCATAACTTACTAAACAACATTTGTTGAAGAGATTATTCTTTTCCTATTGTTTTTGGTATCCTTGCTGAATTTCAGTTGATAGTAAATGTGTGGATTTATTTCTCAGATCTCTATTCTGTTCCATTGGTCTTTCTGTCTGTTTTTAGGTCAATACCATACAGTTTTGATGCCTGTAGCATTGTAATATATTTTGAAATCAGAAAGTATGATACTGTCAGCTTTTTTCTTCTTGCTCAAGATTTCTTTGGTTTTTTAGGGTTGTTTGTGGTTGCATACAAATTTTAGTATAGTTTTTCTATTTTTATTAAAAATGTCAGAGATTTTGATAGGGATTGAATTGAACTTGTAGATAGCTGTTGGTGGTATGGTGATTTGAAAATATTAATTCTTTCAGTCAGTGAGCACAGAAGTGTTTTCATTCATTTGCATCTTCTTCAATTTCTTTCATTAATGTTTTATAGTTTTCAGTATATAGATCTTTTGCCTCCTTGGTTAAATTTATTCCTAGGTATTTTATTCTTTTTAATGCTGTTGTAAATGGGATTGATTTCTTAATTCCTTCTTCAGATAGTTCATTGTTAGTGTATCAGAATGCAACTGATTTTTGCACGTTAATTTTTGTATCCTGCAATTTTCCTCAATTTATTAATTGGTTATAATAATGTTTGGTAGAATTTAGGGTTCTCAAAATATAAGACCATGTCTTTTGCAGGCAGAGATTACTTTACTTCTTCCTTTCTGATTTGGGTGTTTTTTATTTATTAATTTTCTTGCTTAATTGTTCTGGCTAAGACTTCCAGTACTATGTTGAATAGACTTGGTGAGAATTGGCATCCTTGTTCTATTCCTGATTTTAGAGAAAGAGATTTCAGTTTTTCACCACTGAGTATGATGTTAGCTGCTGACTTGTTATATATAGTCTTTTTTGTATTAAGGTATATTCTTTCTATATTTAATTTCTTGAAAATAAAATATTTATCATAAAAGGATACTAAATTTTGTCAGATGCTTTTTTTGTGTCTGTTGAGGGGATTATATAATTTTATCCTTCACTTTGTTAATGTGGTGTATCATATTTATTGATTTGCATATATTGAACCATTCTTGCATCCTAGGGATTAATTCCACTGAATCATGATGAATGATCCTTTTGATGTGATATTGAATTTTATTTGCTAGTATTTTGTTGTGGATTTTTCCATCTATATTTATCAGAGACATTGATCTGTGATTTTCTTTTCTTGTAGTGTCCTTGTCTGGATTTGGGATGAGCATTATGCGGTCACATAAATTAAACTTGGAAGTGTTCCCTTCTCTTTAATTTTTTGAAAGAGATTGAGAAAAATTTGTGTTAACTTTTCTTTAAATATTTGATAGTATTCACTATCTGTTCCTGATGCCATCTGTTCCTGGGCTTTTCTTTGTTTTGATTATTGATTCAGTCTTCTTACTCATTATTGCTTTATTCATACTTTTGATTACTTTATGACTTAGTATACTCCACATTTTTAGAAATTTATCAATTTGTTTTAGGTTATCTAATTTGTTGATGTATAATTTTTCATGGTAATTGCTTCTGATCCTTTGTCTTTCTGTTGTAATCAGTTGTTATGTCTCCTCTTTCATTTACAAAGTCATTTGATTTTCTTCTTAGTCTACATAACAGTTTGTAATTTTGTTTATATGTTCAAAAAACCAAATTTTAGTTTTGCCAATCTTTTCTACTATTTGTCCAATCATTATTTTACATATTGCTGCTTCTATTGCTGTTATGTTCTTTCTTCTGCTAACTTTAGATTTAGTTTTTTTTTAAATTTCTTGAAGTATAAAGCTATTCCTTGAAAAATAAAATTGTTTATTTTAGATCTTTCTTTTTCTTAATGTAGGCATTTATTATTATAAGTTTCCCTCCAAACTGTTTTGCTGCATCCAGGGAGTTTTGGTATGATGTGTTTCCTTTTCCTTTTGTCCCAAGATTTTTAAAGTTTTCCTTTTCTTTTTCTTTTTCTTCCCTTCCCTTCCCTTCTTCCTGCCCTTCCCTTCCCTTCCTTCCCTTCCCTTCTCTTTCTCTTTCTTTCCCTCCCTCCCTCCCTCTCTCTCTCTCTCTCTCTCCCCTTCCTTCCTTCCTTCCTTCCTCCCTTCTTTCCTTCCATCCTTCTTTCTTTCTTTCTCCTTTGGTAGGAAAGGATTATGTTGTTTAATTTTCATGTGTTTGCTAATTTCTCAGTTTCCTGTATTATTGATATCTAGTATAACCATTATATTTGAAAAAGTTATCTGCTATGATGTCAACCTTCTTAAATTTGTTAAGACTTTTTTGTGGTCAATTATATGCTCTGTCTTGTATAATATTCCATGTATGTTCTTGAGAAGATTGTTTATTATGTTGCTGTTGGATGTAATGTTCTGCATGTATGTGTTAGGTTCACTTGGTCTATACTGTTATTCAAGTTTGCTGTTTCCTTATTGATTGGATGATCTATCCATCATTGAAAATGAGGTACTGAAGTTTCCTATTATTATTGCATTGCTGTTTCTTCTTTCAAGTCTGTTAATATTTCCTTCATATATTTAGATGCTTTGAAGTTGGGTGCACATATATCTACAACTTTTGTATCCTTTTGATGAATTGATACCTATATCTTTATATAATGACCTTGTTTGTCTCTTGTGATAATTTTTTACTTAACATCCTGTTTTTCTGCTGTCAGGATAGTCATTACTACTCTCTTTTGGTAACCATTTGTGTGAAACATATTTTTCCATCATTTCACTTTCAGCCTATGATTGTTTTGAAAGCTAAACTGAGTTTCTTTAGACAGAATATTTTTGGATTAAAAAAATCCATTCAACCACTTGGAAAATTAAATTCATTTACTTAAAATTTATTATTGCTGTGCAAGAATGTACTGTTGCCATTTTGTTGTTTTCTGTTTTACAATTCCTTTGTTTCTTACTTCCTGTCTTGCTGTCTCAAATTTTGATTTGATGATTTAGTGGTATAATTTCATTGTTTTCTTTTGTGTATCTACTAGAGGTTTTTGCTTTATTGTTACCATAAAGCTACAAAAAAATCTTATCATTGTCATAGTCTATGTTAAGTTGATAGCAACTTAAATTTAATTGTATACAATAATTGTACACTTTTACTTCTTCCTTTTCCAATACTTTATTATTGATGTTATTATTGTTATTGATGCCTCTATTTATATGTTTGCATATTATGTATTAATATTGTAGCTACAGTTAATTTTCATATTTTTGTCTTTCATCTTTCATTCCAGTAAAAAGCAATTTATAGCTGGATGTGATGGCTCATGCCTATAATCCCAGCACTTTGGGAGGCCAAGGTGGGTGGATCACCCAAGGTCAGGAGTTCAAGACCAGCCTGGCCAACATGGTGAACCCCTGTCTCTACTAAAAATACAAAAAGATTTGCCAGGTGTGGTGGCAGGCGCCTGTATTCACAGCTACTCAGGAGGCTGAGGCAGGAGAATTGCTTGAACCTGGTGGGTGGAGGTTGCAGTGAGCCGAGATCACACCATCGCACTCCAGCCTGGGCAACAAGAGCAGAACTCCATCTCAAAAAAAAAAAAAAAAAAAGT
Organism: Colobus angolensis palliatus; assembly: GCF_000951035.1. Lineage (NCBI taxonomy): Eukaryota > Metazoa > Chordata > Mammalia > Primates > Cercopithecidae > Colobus > Colobus angolensis. The sequence goes on from NW_012114710.1 coordinate 4,097,963, forward strand.
AATTTACGTACCACTATTGCAGTGTTAGAGAATTCTGAACTTGACTATACACTCACCTTGATGAGTTTTTTACTTCCATATATTTTCATGTTACTAGTTATTGTCTTTTTATTTCAACTTGAACTCCCTTTAGCATTTCTTGTAAATCAGGTTTAGTGGTGTTGAATTCTCTTAAACTTTATCTCTCCTTCATTTCTATAGGATGGCTTTTCCTGATATATTATTCTTAGCAGTTCTTTCCATTCAGCACTTTGAATATATTATTCTACTTTCTCCTGGCCTGCAAAGTTTCTGCTGAGAAATCCATTGATAGAATTATGGGGGTTTCCTTGTTGTGATGAGTTACTTTTCCTGTTACCAAAATTATCTCTTTGTTTTACTTTTGATAATTTGCTTGATATCCTCAGTCTAATCTTCTTTGGGTTGATCTTATTTGGCGAGTTTCACACTTCTTAAGACTGGATGTTCATATCCCTCCCATCATTTGAAAGCTTTTGAACCCTAATTTTAAAATATAACTTTTTTTCCCTTTCTTTTTATTTTCTCCTCCTGGAATGCTCATCATGTATATATTGGTTCACTTGATGAAGTCCCATAAATCCAGCAGAACTCCTTCACTCTTTTCTATTATTTTTTCTGTTTTGTCCTTTGGGTAATTTCAAATGACTTGTCTTCAAGTTTAAAGTTTGTTTCTTCTTGTTTGGTCTGCCTTGAAGTTCTCTATTTCACTTTTCATTTCATTCATTATATTTTACATCTCTAGAATTTCTGTCTACTTCTTTTTTATGTCTTCTATCTTTTTGTTAAAGTTCTCATTTTGCTCATGTATTATTTTTCTGAGCTGTCTATGTTCTCTTTAAGTTTGTTGTTCTTCTTTAAAACAGTTCTTTCAATTTTTTTTTTGTCAGTAATTCATAGATCTCTACGTATTTCTAGTTGGTTACTGGAATATTATTGTGTTCATTTGGTAGTGTCATTTTTCCTTTATTTTACACATTTCTTGAATTCTTGCATTGCTGTTTTCACATTTTAAAAAGCAGAAAAGCAGTCACCTCCTTAAGTCCTTACTGACGGTTCAAGAGAAAAAGACCATCAGAATCCTAGGGACTCTGGAGTTCTTTCAGGCCTTTTCTATGGGTGCATCCACTTCACTTCTGTTCCCTCATGGGCAGTGGTGGGGAAGATATCCTAGTATTGTACACCTTCTTTTGATCCTGCAAAGCCAGGCCAGGTGATGAGACTCTCTCTATTTTCTTTAGGGCAGTTCCCTGAGGTGTTCAAGGTTATACACCTTGTCTCAATCCCACAGAATTGAGATGGCTGTCTGCTTGTGCTTATGCACAAGTTTGTGCACACTGTCTGCAGGTATGTGCACAGGTAGTCAGCTATGGGGAGGGTGAGGGATGCATGGAGTGCTGGGGGGCACACATGGGCTACTTGAGGGGCTTGCAGGTGATGTACTTTATTAAGTTTACAAGTAGGCATCTTGGTGGAATAATGGAAGCAGTTAGTGGAAATTGTGGTCTTTGGTTGACTTTTGTGCCTCGATTGCTGTGGGCCTCCAGCTCTTTCCCTTTTTCTGTTTTCCTCCAGACTAATCAGCCATTCAGATTGCTTCAGTGTTTTGGGTGGGTCAAGAGACAAGTAGGCCCCTTGTGTAGCTGTGGAAGCCAGACACTCCGTGCTCTCACTTTCCCTCATGAAAGAAATCCTAATCCCTGGTGATCTCTGTTGGCACTGGGCTGTGCAGCCTGAGAGGAGAGGTGACATGGGTAAAGTGAAACTGTTCCTGTTACACTTTTCAATGTATCTATTCTCAGATTTTCTTTTTTTAAATCTAACAGGGTTTTGAGACCTCTCTGCTTGACTCTCAGACTCCTGCAAAAGTATTCTTGTCCATGGGCAGTTATCAAAATTAGTGTGTGGTGTAAGTTGGGGGGTTATGAATTAGGGTGAAGACTCCTATTCTACCATCTTGCTGACATTACTCTGCCACTTGATTCCTTCATAAACTTTTAAATTTCCCATAGCTCTGTTTAAAGATATTAAAATTTAATACCCCAGATCTTTGTTTTAAAAAAATAAAAAAGGCCGGGCGCGGTGGCTCAAGCCTGTGGTTCCAGCACTTTGGGAGGCCGAGACGGGCAGATCACGAGGTCAGGAGATCGAGACCATCCTGGCTGACACGGTGAAACTCCGTCTCCACTAGAGAATGCGGAAAGCTAGCTGGGCGAGGTGGCGGGCGTCTGTAGTCCCAGCTACTCGGGAGGCTGAGGCGGGAGAATGGCGTAAGTCCAGCTACTCGGGAGGCTGAGGTGGGAGAATGGCGTAAACCCGGGAGGCGAAGCTTGCAGTGAGCGAGACTCCGTCTCAAAAAAAAAAAAAAAAAAAAATCGTTTTTTAAGAAACATATTTATAATAAACTTTTTATATGGAAAGATTAAAAGCATTTGTACAAACACTACAAAAATTCTACAGGAAGTGCCTCCTCTCTCTGAGAACCCAGAACAGACCTATGACAACTGTGGACAGTCAACGGGATCATAACCTGCTTCTTTGAGAAATAATTGGCTTCTCCTTCCCCAGGTGTAGGTGTGAATTTATGCTTACAGTATTTCCATTAGTACCTCAAAAGGGTCCTATAGATTAGCACTTCTTAAAATTTGGTCCAGGCAACCCTTGGAGGCTCTGTAAGGTAAAATTGTATTTATAACAATACAAAGATATTATTGACCCACTTTGCTCATTCTTTTATGAGTCTACAGTGCAGTTTTCTAACATTTTAAAATAAAGAACGTTAATATTTGAAAGTTCGTAATTGAATATTTTCTAAATTACCAATGCTTGAGGTTATAAGATCATCTATGAGATTAAAAAAAAAAAATTCAAATTCACACAAGGAACCAAAAAGTTGTAATGTCACAGGGTACAAAATAATCCATTGATCAGGTTTTATATTCTGCATTACGATTAACTTTTAAGAAATTACCACTTGCTGAGCTTCAGTACAATACTAAAGAAAGATGTCTACAATTTTCTAAAAATTCTATTAAAATACTTATCCTGGGGATTCCTGGGTAAGATAACCAAATAGCAACAGTTCTGCTCTGCAGCTCCCAGCAAGACCAATACAAACGGAGGGTGATTTCTGGTTTTCCAACTGAGGTACCTAGTTCATCTCATTGGGATGCAGTGGGAGCAGCCCATGGAAGGTGAGCAGAAGCAGTGTGGGGTGTTGCCTCACCTGGAAAGTGCAAAGGGCTGGAGAACTCTCTCCCTTGGCCAAGGGAAGCCATGAGGGACTATGTTGCGAGGGACGGTGCTATCCAGCCCAGATACTACGCTTTTCCCACGGTCTTCGCAACCTGCAGACCAGGATATTCCCTCACCACACGGGCCCTGGGTTTCAAGCACAAAACTGGGTGGCCCTTTGGGCAGACACAGAGCTAGCTGCAGGAATTTTTTTCATAACCCAGTGGCACCTGGAATGCCAGTGAGACAGAACCGTTCACACCCCTGGAAACGGGGCTGAAGCCAGAGAGGCAAGTGGTCTTGCTCTGAGAATCCCACCCCTAGGGGGCCCGGCAAGCTAAGATCCACTGGCCTGAAATTCTCACTGCCAGTACAGCAGTCTGAAGTTGACCTGGGACACCTGAGCTTGGTGGGGGAAGGGGCATCCACCATTAGTAAGGTTTGAGTAGGTGATTTTCCCCTCACAGTGTAAACAAAGCTGCCAGGAATTTCAAACTGGTTGGAGCCCACAGCAGCGCCCAAAGCTGCCATAGCCAGACTGTCTCTCTATATTCCTCCTCTCTGGCAGGGCATCTTTGAAAGAAAGGCAGCAGCCCCACTCAGGGGCTTATAGATAAAACTCCCATCTCCTTGGGACAGAACACCTGGGGGAAGGGGCAGCTGTGGGTGCAGCTTCAGCAGACTTAAATGTTCCTGCCTGCTGGCTCTGAATAAAGCAGTGGATCTCCCAGCACAGTACTCGAGCTCTGCTAAGGGACAGACTACCTCCTCAAGTGGGTCCCTGACCCCATGCCTCCTGATGGGGAGACAGCTCCCAGCAGGGGGCAAAAGACACCTCACACAGGAGAACTCTGGCTGGCATCTGGTGGGTGCCCCTCTGGGACAAAGCTTCCAGGGGAAGAAGCAGACAGGAATTAATGCTGTTCTGCAGCCACTGCTGGTACTACCTAGGCAAACAAGGTCTGGAGTGGACCTCCAGCAAACTCCAGCAGACCTGCAGAAGAGGGGCCTGACAGTTAGAAGGAAAACTAACAAACAGAAAGAAATAGCATCAACATCAACAAAAAGGATGATGATGCAAAAAACTCCATCCAAAGGTCACCAACAGCAAAGACCAAAGGTAGATAAATCCATGAAGATGAGGAAAAACCAGTGCAAAAAGGCTGAAAATTCCAAACACCAGAATGTCTCTTCTCCCCCAAAGGATCACAAATCCTCGCCAGCAAGGAAACAAAACTGGAAGGAGAATTAGTTTGACAAATTGACAGAAGTAGGTTTCAGAAGGTGGGTAATAACAAACTCCTCTGAGCTAAAGGACCATTTTATAACTCACTGCAAGGAAGCTAAGAACCCTGATAAAAGGATAGAGGAATTGCTAACTAGAATAAACCATTTAGAGAAGAACATAAATGACCTGATGGAGCTGCAAAACACAGCCCTAGAACTTTGTGAAGCATACACAAGTGTCAAAAGCTGAATCAATCAAGTGGAAGAAAGGATATTACAGATTGAAGATCAACTTAATGAAATAAAGCTTGAAGACAAGATTAGAGAAAAAAGAATGAAAATAAATCAACACAGTCTCTAAGATATATGGTACTATGTGAAAAGACCAAACCTGGCTGGGCGTGGTGGCTCAAGCCTGTAATCCCAGCACTTTGGGAGGCCGAGACGGGCGGATCATGAGGTCAGGAGATCGAGACCATCTTGGCTAACACGGTGAAACCCCGTTTCTACTAAAAACTACAAAAAACTAGCCGGACGAGGTGGCGGGCGTCTGTAGTCCCAGCTACTCAGGAGGCTGAGGCAGGAGAATGGCGTAAACCCAGGAGGCGGAGCTTGCAGTGAGCTGAGATCTAACCACTGCACTCCAGCCTGGGTGGCAGAGCGAGACTCCGTCTCAAAAAAAAAAAAAAAAAAAAAGAGACCAAACCTACATTTGATTGGTGTACCTGAAAGTGACGAGGAGAATGGAACTAAGTTGGAAAACACTCTTCAGGATACTATGCAGGAGAAGTTCCCCAACCTAGCAAGGCAGGCCAACATTTAAATTCAGGAAATACAGAGAACACCACAAAGACACTTCTTGAGAAGAGCAACCCCAAGACACATAATTGTCTGATTCACCAAGGTTGAAATGAAGGAAAAATTGCTAAGGGCAGCCAGAGAGAAAGGTAGGGTTACCCACAAAGGGAAGCCCATTGGACTAACAGTGGATATCTCTGCAGAAACCCTACTAGCCAGAAGAGAGTAGGGGCCAATATTCATTATTAAAGACCAGTGTTTTCAACCCAGAATTTCATAACCAGCAAAACTAAGCTTCATAAGTGAAGGAGAAATAAAATCCTTTACAGACAAGCAAATGCTGAAGGATTTTGTCACCACCAGGCCTGCCTTACAAGAGTTCCTGAAGGAAGCACTAAATATGGAAAGGAAAAACTGGTACCAGCCACTGCAAAAACAAACCAAAATGTAAAGACCATCGACACTATGAAGAAACTACATCAATTAATGGGCAAAATTACCAGCTAACATCATAATGATGGGTTCAAATTCACACATAACAGTATTAACCTTTAGTGTAAATGGGCTAAACGCCTCAATTAAAATGCATAGACTGGCAAATTGGATAAAGAGTCAAGACTCATCAGTGTGCTGTATTCAGGAGACCCATCTCACATGCAAAGACCCATATAGGCTCAAAATAAAGGGATTGAGGAATGTTTACCAATCAAATGAATAGCAAAACAAACAAATAAACAACAACAACAACAAAACAGAGGTGGCAATCCTAGTCTCTGATAAAACAGAGTTTAAACCAACAAAGATTAAAAAAGATAAACAAGGACATTACATAATGGTTAAGGGATAAATGCAACAAGAACAGCTAAATATCCTAAATATACATGCACACAATACAGAAGCACCCAGATTCATAAAACAAGTTCTTAGAGACCTACAAAGAGACCTGGACTCCCATGCCAGTTAGAATGACGATCATTAAAAAGTCAGGAAACAACAGATGCTGGAGAGAATGTGGAGATATAGGAACACTTTTACATGGTTGGTGGGAGTGTAAATTAGTTCAACCACTGTGGAAGACAGTGTGGTGATTCCTCAAGGATCTAGAACCAGAAATACCATTTGACCAAGCAATCCCATTACTGGGTATATACCCAAAGGATTACAAATCATTCTACTATAAAGACACATGTACACGTATGTTTATTATAGCACTATTCACAATAGCAAAGACTTGGAACCAATCCAAAATGCCCATCAATGTTAGACTGGATAAAGAAAATGTGGCACATATACACCATGGAATACTATGCAGCCATAAAAAGGAATGAGTTTATGTCCTTTGCAGGGACAGAGATTAAGCTGGAAACCATCATTCTCAACAAACTAATACAGGAACAGGAAACCAAACACCACAAGTTCTCACTCATAAGTGAGAGTTGAACAATGAGAACATATGGGCACAGGGAGGGGAACATCACACACTGGGGCCTGTCTGGGGATGGGAGGCAAGGGGAGGGATAGCATTAGGAGAAATACCTAATGTAGATGACAGGTTGATGGGTGCAGCAAACCACCATGGCACATGTATACCTGTGTAACAAACCTGCATGTCCTGCACATGTATCCCAGAACTTAAAGTATAATAATAATAAAAAAAAACCTCTCCCTTTTCCCATATCTGTTTAAGATGAGATTTTCTTCATATACTTCAACTAAATAGCATAGCACAACAGATTGAATGCATACACATGTACAGGAATCCAGTTGTCTTATATTGAGTCAGACATTAATGAAATTGAAAAGAATGAAAAGAAGACATTCTTGATTACTCTTTTGCTTGGTTGTTAGAAAACAGTCACTTCAGCATACACTGGATTTTATTTATTTGTTTATTTATTCTTTTATTTTTTTCTTTTTTTAGAGATGGAATCTCGCTCTGTTTATCAGGCTGGAATACAGTGTCTATTCACAGGCATAATCATAGCACATTGAATCCTTGAACTCTTGGGCTCAAGTGATTCTCCTGCCTCAGCCTCCCAAATAGCTGGGATTACCATTGTATACCACCATGCCTGGCTCACTATTCTTTTAAAATAAATTAATAAACACATATTATAAGAATTTAGCAGTAATTATCCATTGACACATACACATAGGAAAAATCTCATTAGTATTCACCATAATTTTTAAATGTGTAAAAGATTCTTGAGACCAAAATTTTGAAAACTGCTGCTACAGATCATGCTTTAATGCTCCTAAAAAATATGAAATGAATGTCTTAAAAAAGAAAATACTAAGTTGGCTTTTTAAAATGAAAAATAGATATAGAACCCATGAACACATGCAAAAATTTGAGTTGTCAAGTATGGGCTCTTTTGCATATTCACAGTCCCTTTTCATTTATCATAGGTTTTTCTCTTATAACATTGTGTAAGAGGATGGTCAGAAATCCATGACTTTATTTACCTTGTTGATGTTCATGTATTCAGAAGACATAATGAAAGTTAAGTTTTGTACCACCTTGTGTCATAGTACTTTAGATAGGGCTTGAATAAGTAATAATAATAGGGAAGTAATTCTATAGTATAAACATGAATGTTTGGCTTAGCTGGACACAGTGACCCATGCCTATAATCTCAGCACTTTGGGAGGCTGAGATGGCAGATTGCTTGAGGCCAGGAATACGAGGCTAGCCTGTGCAACAGAGTGAGATCTTGTCTCTATAAATAAACAAATATTAGTCAAGTGTGGTGGCATGCACCCATAGTCTCAGCTCAGATCCTCAGTAGGAGGATCACTTGAGCCCAGGAGCTTGAGGCTGCAGTGTGCCATGAATGTGCCACTGTACTCCAGCCTGGGTGACAGAATGAGACCCTTTCTAAATAAATAAATAAACAAATATAAATATATCTAACATTACCAAAAAAATCTTAGGTAGATACTACCTAATTCAAATAAACCCCTGCTTATATTAACATTTCATTCAATCCAGCATTCATGGAATGGATCCAAACTCTGTGTTAAACCCAAAGATCACATTGTGAATTATTCACCCAAGGTTGGAGAGACATTTCCCTTAATCAACAAAGCAGTCAAGAATCCTTGCTATAAAGACAGATAATTTTTAGCTGTACCTAACACAAGAAATGTATTTTAGTAGGCCTAGAAATCTTTATTAAAATTGTAACATGTTTTATATAATTACCCATATATTTCTTTGTAAGGACAATTAACAATCTTGTTCTCAGGCACAGAGTCCAAGAAGCCAACTCCTGAGAGGATGATACATGGTCATTCATAAATGATTACTGCTGGAAATGTACTCTTGGCTTTCGCGGATGGGAAGATCATTGCTGGCTCTGGAGTACGCATTCTCTGTAATTTGTTGGCTTCACTTTTCAACTCTAAAGTCACATTTCCCAACAGGGAAGCTGTCTCAGCCTGTGTGGGGGTCAAGTAAAGCCTTTCTATGATGAAAGTATGCTTCATATGTTTAAGTGTTATTATATGCAACATTTTGCCTTGTGATGCCCACATTATTTCATATGTTAGTCCTTTCCACACTGGCTATAAGTTTACCAGTTACACCAGGTAGTTTTCATGTTTCATGTTATTCTCTCTGTGATTATATTCTCTTCATTTCCAGATGTTCTTCTCTTTCTTCAATGTTTTCTATTGGTTTTCATTTTTATGAAATTTCTTTTGACTCTGCCAGAATATTTTAGGAACATCCAAAATGGAGTGAATACATTCTAAGGGAGTGTGCAAGAGAATTCATTAAGGTACAGAAAGAAAATAGCAGTGCTATTATTCAGATTTATCTTTGCTTCATTTAAATATACTTACTGTAATGGTCAAAGTGTATGAGTTCAGAAGCGCATGTGTGTAATTTATATATGAATATCCATATATTGTGAATTTGTCTCAGCATTTATTTTCAGTGGCATATACTATCAAAAAATATTTTGGGAAGGGGCCAAGATGGCTGACTAGAAACAGCTGCAGTTGGACACGCTCACTGAGAAGAATGAAAATGGTGAGTGAATCCTGCACTGGAAACTAAAGTATCCAGGTTCTCTTGCTGGGACTGACTGGGTGGTTGGCGTGCCCCACAGAGAGCAAGGAAAAGCATGGTGGAGCAGTGGCCCACCCAGGAGCTGCATGAGGAAAGAAGAGCTCCCACTCCCAGCCAAGGGAGGCTGTGAGTGACTGTGCTACCCTGCCTTGGAAATCATGCTTTTTCCATGGATCTGTGCAACATACAGATCAGGCGATCCCCTCTTGAGCCCACACCACCAAGGCCTTGGGTCCTAAGCACAGAGCTGTGCAGATTCTCAGCAGCCCCCTGGGCTGGAGACTAAGACTACCAAGTTCCTTGGGGAAAGACATGGCCACCATCATTTTGGCTGCCGGCTGCCTAAGATAACTGAGCTCCCAGGGTGAAGGGTGGCCACCATCACTGCAGCTGCCTGCTGCCTAAGAGGATAGAGCCCCTGCCAGGAAGGGTGGCAACCATCACTGCAGCTCCAGCCTACTGTTTTTCCCCTGCCGTTGCCAGGGAGACTGGGAAGGTTGGACCCAGGAAGAAATCCTCACAGCTCAGCTCAGAGGCCATAGCAGCTCATGGTCAGACTGCGTCTTTAGGACAGGCCTGGACCCATCCTTCCTCACTGGGCAGGGCCTCCCTTTGGGAACCTCAGCAACTCCAACCTGGGATTTACAGATAGAATTCTGATCTTCCTGGGACCAAGCCCCCGGAGGGAGCGGTGGCTGTGTCTCTGCAGATCAGTGAACTTAGTCTTTTCCCCTGTCAGCTCTGAGGTAACCAGGCAGTCGGCACAAGTGGGACTCCTCCCAGTGCAGTACACCCCCCTGCCAAAGGGTAGCAAGGGTGCTTCATTAAATGAGTCCCTGATCCTGTGCCTCCTGAATGGGTGAGACCCCCGCAACAGGGGTTGCCAGAAACCTTATACAGAATCGTTCCCACTGGCACCAGGTTGGTACCCCTCTGAGATGGAGTTCCCAAGGGAAGGAGCATGCAGCCATCTTTGCTGTTCTGCAAACTCCACTGGTGACACCTCCAGGTGCAGGAGGGACCCAGGCTAATAGTGTCTGCAGCAACCTGCAGCAGCCCTACTGTGTCCGGAATTGGTGGGTTCTTGGTCTCACTGACTTCAAGAATGAAGCCGCGGACCCTCGCAGTGAGTGTTACAGTTCTTAAAGACGGTGTGTCGGGAGTTTGTTCCTTCAGACGTGTCTGGAGCTTCTTCTTTCTGGTGGGTTTCTGGTCTCGCTGTCAGGAGTGAAGCTGCAGACCTTCGTGGTGAGTGCTATGGCTCTTAAAGGCAGCACGTCTGGAGTTGTTCATTCTTCCCGGTTGGTTCGTGGTCTCGTTGGCTTCAGGAGTGAAGCTGCAGACCTTCACGGTCAGTGTTACAGCTCATAAAGGCAGCGTGGACCCAAAAAGTGAGCAGCAGCAAGATTTAGTGCAACAAAGCTTTCACAGTGTGGAAGGGGACCCCAGTGGGTTGCCGCTGGCTGGGGCAGCCTGCTTTTATTCTCTTATCTGGCCCCACCCACATCCTGCTGATTTGTCCATTTTACAGACAGTTGATTGGTCCAGTTTACAGAGAGCTTATTGGTCCATTTCAACAGAGTGCTGATTGGTGTGTTTACAATCCTTGAGCTAGACACAGAGTCACAGAGTGCTAGTTAGCTAGATACACAGTTAGCTAGATACAGACTACCAATTGGTGTATTTACAAACCCTGAGCTACACACAGAGTGCTGATTGGTGCATTTACAATCCTTGAGCTAGACACAGAGTGCTAGAGGGAAAAGTTCTCCAAGTCCCCACTAGGTTAGCTAGATACAGAGTGCTGATTGGTGCACATACAATCCTCTGGCTAGATATAAAAGTTCTCCAACTCCCCATCCAGTTCAGGAGCCCAGCTGGCTTCACCTAGTGGATCCTGCACCTGGGCTGCAGGCGGAGCTGCTCGCCAGTCCCCAGCGGCGCCTGGCCTCTGGCAGCCAGGGAGCAGGAGGCAGTGCCCATCAGGGAGACTCAGGCCATGCTGGAGCGCACCGTTGGGGGAGGGGGGCCTCAGACACTGCACGCTGCAAGTCCAGATCCCTGCCTCCCCCCG